>NC_047042.1:51183728-51486842 GCF_011762595.2 Tursiops truncatus
GCTGTTACAAATGATTTTTTCATATTGAATAACAGGAGAAAATGTCCATGAAATATTCTTATGTGAAAACTGCTTACAAAACAGTGTTTATTTTTTTTTTTTTTTTTCAGGATTATATAATTGATGGAAGAAGCAAGAAAAGAGAGAGAGAAGGAGGAGAAAGACACTGGGAAAATATACAACAAAAATGTTAACATTTGTTATCTCTGAATTGGTCATACTTTCTAAATTTTCTAATTTTCTAAAAAAATCTTTCTAAGTTGTTTAAAATTACGCTTGAATTTATCTCTGAATCTATTGCAAAATGTCAGTTTTAAAGATCCATAAGAATCTTTTAAGGTGAACTTACCTATTATAATAAAAACGTCATCGTAAAATTAAAAAATAATCCCCCAGTAAGCACTTAGATACAATTCTATTATTTCCTTGGTTATACAGACAAAATAAACTTTGTAAAAATGTATTCTATAAATACACAAGAAAACCATGTTCAGCAAAATTAAACGTTCAATACAATAATTTATTCCAACATATACCTTATATTAACATACTAGAAAAAAATCATTATAAATTCTTACTAATTTAATAGTAATACCGACAAACTATAAAATATGTTCACAGCAAACCCAACAGCCTTGAATTTGAGGAACTGAAAATCTTCTCTCTTCCACCCACCTACTCTCCCATTATTTTCTACACTGCAATAGAAAGACTTTACATCTAGCCACCTAGTATTATTCTGATGCTAAAACCTGACAGCAAACAACATATACACACACACAAATAAGATGAGAACAAATAAAGTTTTGCAGTATATCACCAATCATGCTAACTTTTGTTTCATTTCAATTTTAGAAGAAAAGAATATAAAAAACCCAAGAGTAGAGTCATTCCAAAGGTACTGATCAGTCTACTAACCTTGAAATAAGAAATAAACATTTCCTGCTCTCTTTTATTTCTCAGGGGCTGGGGTGGGAAAAGATAATCATATTTCGGTAAAAGCCCATATCTCAACCTCAGGCGTCTTTGTGTCCCAAGGGTAATATTTCCATTCCATTCTTAATGGAACAAATTTCTAATCAGAATATGTATTCAAAAATAATTGAGACAATGCAATGTCAACACATCATGCTGCCATCAGCGTTCCTGGTGCTGGGAATTGACTTGGCACACTCTGGTGTGACAGGGAGTCAGGGCAGTGCAGACACATCAGACATGATGATGAAGTGAGGGGAGCCAGCAAGGACAACACAACAGCTCTGCTCCTCTTTGGGTGCTTAAGTCAGTGTTGGATGAAAGCTTCTAAGCTGTAAGAGGCCAACCTTAAAACCTTTAAGGAAGGGATGACTTTTAATGGATCCAGGCCAGGACCTCAACTTTTAAATCAGCATCAGTGTCTACTTTTATAAAGTTATTGAGAATTTTTCAAACAACAGTCACTTTCAGAAAGGTTAACACTGCCCCTAGATTTTTAAATTATTAAAATCTCAGGACAACATACACTACTGAATATATTTTGTGATGCTCTGAAACAGTCCCAAGGTTTAAATCCAGGCTTCTTCAAGTTTGACAATATATTGGTAGTTGTTGAAGCCGGGTGATGGGTAATGGGGCTCCTTATCGTATCCTTCTATTTTTGCCTGTGCTTGACATTTTCATAATAGAAAATGGAAAAAATAGATTTCTTTCAATGTATTTTATATTCAAAATTTTACTGACTTTTCCTTTGGAAATATATGAGATCTGATTTGTGCTTATGATTATTTAATGCTTTAACAAGCAATGTGGATTTTTAAAAAATCTACCAAGCATGATGTTGATCATAAAAAAAATTTTTTTTTCACTCCTGAAAAAATGTTACCAGGATCTGGAATGATAGAAGAAGTGCACCTAAACAAATGCAGTGCCACCATCTGCCTGGCATTCTCACAGTGTGACAAAATAGACTGGTAATTAACTGCTTTCCTACCGAAATCTGCCAGCTTTAACTCCCCCGTGTCACTGATCAGAAGGTTCTGTGGTTTCAGGTCTCTGTGCAAAATATAACGCTGGTGGATGTAAGACAGCCCTCGCAGCAACTGAAATAAAAACAACTGAAAAAATAGGGAGACAAAAGTTAAAATCTGAACACAGACAAATGCCAGTTTCTACATACAGTCTGCCAAGTACTTGTGTTTAGTGAAAATGGGTACCCATCACTGAATTTCCTACCAAACTATTTAACCAGAATTTGCATAGGGTATGGAAATTCCTAATTCATTAAGAAGTAAATCTGAAAATTTCTAACAACCTATTATGTCAACCCAGAGTGATACCTCCTCAGCCAGAAAGATCTATAATCCAATCTGTGTTCTATAAATTAAGCACAATGTAAAGAATCATTTTTTAAATAATATTTTATTTCTTCAGGTCTAAATTGATGCTTGAGACAGAGGAAAAAAAATCTATCCAGAATATTATAAAAAGAAGCAGAATTTTTTACTAAGTTTATGTAAATGTGCATGTATTCAATTCCATAGAAATGACATAAACATGGTACCCGAGGATTCACCCATTAACATGCTTTAAGGAATGGAAAGATAAGAGGATTTCAAGTAATTAAAACAAAAACAGTCACATGGTCCAATTATTACTGGATTGTAATTATATTGCTTTTGCATATATGGCCATAGAGATTAGGCTGTTGCCTAAAGACAGACAGGTACCTTCACTAATTACAGAACAGATCCATCCTAAAGGGAAAGGAAACACAGAAAACAGAGAAATCAAGAATTCAAGAGCAATGGTTTTATAAGAAATAATTTTAAGAAGTGACTGATGGCCTTCCCTGTTTAGTTTCATATTGGATCCTATCAAATGTTCCCAGTTTTGATAACAAAAAATGTGAGTCACTAGGCTTTCCAATATTTATAAAAATGTTTATAAAAAAGAGACTATCTTTAAACAATTTACTTGCCAAAATAATTCTAATTGACATAGTTTTTAAAAATCAATCTCCTAAAACAAAAATAAAAACAAAAGGTTTTTTTTTTGCATGTGGGATCTTCCCTAACTAGGGCACAAACCCGTATCCCCTGCATCGGCAGGCGGACTCCCAACCACTGCGCCACCAGGGAAGCCCAAAACAAAAGGTTTTAAGTGCCATCAATACCGGAGTCTATGTAATCAGCTGGTAACAAAATGCAGTTTCAGGGAAATTTTAAATGAATTAGATGCCAAGTGTGGGCAGTATAAGGATTCCAGGATCTTCAAATGAAAAGACTGGCAACTCCTTGAGGGCCCTGGAAGCTAGCATTTCTGGAATATTTTCCAACTAACTAGGGGCTCTGAAAGCCAAGTAAATTTTTTAGAGAGTGGATACCTTGAAATAACAGTAGATGAATTCATTTCAAAATCTCTGTATGTGATAATATGCTGTGGAGCAGTGAAGGCCTCAGATCATTATTTCCAGAATCTAAGTACCAGAAACTAAAAACCTGTTCTGTGTTAGCCTGGATTAAATTACTGGCTCAAGAACCTCGGGAAGCAAATGTCTCCTGGACTCCTCTTTTCAATCCTTTCTGTGTAGCAGATGGAAAGACTTAACGCCATCACCAGCAGCTTCCAGCCTCGTTCCTCACTTCTAATACCCCCTGCATCCTGAAGCCGAAAGCTTACAATTTCTAAGAAAATCCATATCCCTTCAGTTTAGAAGGAAGAAAGGATGAGCAAATAAAGCCGCTTTGTGTTTTCAAAATCTTTTCATCAATCAATCAATCACAGAGGCAGACCACATAACAAACTTCATTTCAAAAATAAACTGATTTTGAAAAGAAAGTTTGCATTCTGCAAGGTGCCAGCAGAGACTTACCAGACTGCGATTATCTATTTAACCACAGCAACACATCTTAGTTGAACAAGCAATGACACAAAGTGCCAGCTGCCGTTTTATGCATCATAGAATACGAACTCATTTGATCTCTGTAATAATTTTAGTGGTGAAGGTACCACTATTAAATCTGTATTAGTGATGAGGAAACTGGGATCAGTTTAAGTGGCAGAGCCAGGACTCAAACCCAACAAGTTTGACTCCAAACTCCATGCCCTTAACCACTCTACTATAGGAATCTTGGCCAGAACATAAGTAGGGAGTGTTGATATAGAAGCTGCTTCCTCCAACTAACAGGATAAAGTCTGGGCATCTAACAGCATGGCCTTCGAGGCTGCTGCGCTGAGCCCTGATTCCAGCTGGGTGCCCAGGCATCATCACTCTACATTCCCTGACTCCAAGCAGTCTCACGCACGCCCATACGCAGAGCATACTGCTCTTCAGCCCTTTACCTTTGTTCTTACCTATTCTCTGACAGAAAAGCGCTGTCTCACCTTTGCCTGCTAATCTCCATGTATTTCTTAGGTCTCTCCTCAAAAACCACTCCTCCCTGGAGGCTTTCCTGACCCTAGGCCTTCCCTCTCCCTACAGGTCTGTGTGAGGGGTTCCTCCTCTGTGCTCCTGGGGCAGCCGCTACATCTGTCTATTGCAGTTATGGTATTACCCTATCTCCCTCAGACTGTGTGCCTTAACTACCTTCCTAACCTGGGTCCACAGCTGACACTCATATACCAGTAATGTGATGACTGAACAGAATTTAGGCACAGCTGGAGGAAGTAGATACAGAAATAACAGACGCCTGGAATGGGAGTCTCTAGAAGCTAAGGGTAGAAGTGGGTAGATCAAGCAGTCCCAAAGGGCTCTTCTTTTAATACCTTTACCAATTAGTGAAAATATATAATCCTCATGCTAATCCAGAAGCTATTCAAATAGGGTAGCGTATTAAAGAGGATTAAGAAAATCAGTGATAGGAAAGGATGCAACCACACACTCCAACTGAAGTTGTATACATGACAAACTAAGCCCCAAACAAGACAAGTAGAACCCCAAACATTAAGTTGGAGCCACAAACAAATTTTTAAATCTTTGATCAATGCACAAAGTCAGAACAAATCCCCACAGAATAAATTCATTCAGGATTTACTAAGTGCCAACCATGTGCCAGGTGCTGTCATGTAAAAGGGATGCAAAGATGAACAGGATATAAGATGTAGTCCCTGGACTCGAGGAACTCACAGCCCACTGGGTATGACAGACACATAAACAGACAACTACCACCTAAAGAGGTCTGCACTGTGACAGCAACGTGAACTGAGTGTACTGAAGGCACAGAGGAGGGAGGAAACTTGTCACTCTGAAAACAGAATTCATTACACATAAAATTTTAATAGGAAAACAAGCATTCACTAGATGCACAAGATGAAGTGATGCATTATATGACAAACCTCTTGCTGTTCTGAGGGAAAAAATTGAGGAGACCAAGCAAGCAGATCACTAAGAAGACAAATTAAGAAGAAATTTTTAAATAAATGAAAAGAAGACAATATATGAAATAGTAAAATGATCAATGCACCATCATAATAGTAATGGTGGCAAGGGGGCAACAGTATACTTCACTGAAACCATTAGTAAACTTGGTGTTTTAGAAATAACATTTTAATGTGTTTAACAGAAAATATACTGCTACCTAGGGGTGGGAAGGCCACAAGGAATTAGCACTGAGTTTAATAGAATGTCCCATGGAATATTCTTTGGGAGTGTTTTGAGAAAGGCAAGTCTTGGGCATTTCTTCCTTTAGGCAAATAGGCAAGTATCTAACTTGCCCATGTAAATTTTTCAGAAAGCCACTTCACTTGGTTGTTGTATAAATCACCACATAACAAGCTATATTTGATCTCTGTGAAAACCAGAGGATACTATGAAAACAAGAAGGACCACCAAAGAGGGGGCCACATGCAGAGAAAGAGTAAAAATCAGCTTTGCTACTCGCTAATAAAACTTGGTGAACATCAATGCAATCTCGGGTACTGAGAAAAAAGGAAGGGAGAGTAATACTAATCGAAGGCTTACACTCATTTAAAGGCTGTTTTAAGTAATTTTACATATATTTTATAATCCTGTATTTTTCCTTTTCTTTTAAACAAATGAGAAAACTAAAGTTCTAAAAGCATGAGAAACTTAAAGTCATCCAACCATCACACAGCACTTGTGAACTTTCCACTACACTTCATTATCTTAAATGAGGTTGATGCTTACTAAACGCATGGCTGGATACAGTTATACACCCAATATAATCAAAGTGCTCTGATTAAGTGAACCCAAGTTTGTAAGCCTCAATTAGCATATTATGTAATGAGCATAGGATTCCTGAATGTCTATTTTTGCTACTTAAAATCCTCTTAGAAATAAATAACATGGCAGAAGACAGCTTTATGTCCTGAAGCTGATAAACTAACATATTTTCATTTCTATCTTCTTATTTTTCTACTGTAGTAGCCATAAGGTCTTCCTAAGAATACCTTGTCCCCTCAGGATATTCTATTCAACTTTATAAAAGGAGATATCTTCAAATCCTACAGTATGATCACTGAAGAGTTATACTCTAGTTCGAATATGTTCACTTTTTGCAATAAGAATCCCCATGGGAAAATGCCTTAAATAGCAACGATACGATGAACAGGGACACTTCTACCAGCAGCAGATCTATCTATAGCCACGTTGTCTTGCCATCCCCCGCAGAAAGCAGCTCATATTCTCAGGGCCATGGCATATACTTCTTGGGAATATCCTTTAATACTCCTTCTATTCCCTTCTGAAACTCTTTAGACTTTAAGTAGGTAAAGAATATGAAGATAAGGCTTTTTATCAAAACATTTAGAGCAAGCTGGTAAAAAGCACACACACACATCATTGGACTTAATATATTTGTTACTCAAAAGAATTATTGCCACTTGCAGTGAGCAACAAATTTTATACTCCTCCACCCCCGTCAAAGTCTAAAGATGTATGATCAGATGCTCTTTGTCTCAATGCTTACAGTCATGAGATTCCATGAATGGTCTGAAATCCAGGCATTATTTAATAAATGTGGTTCCATTTAATATGAGACTAAGCACAGTGAACATCTTGCAGATTTTCCAGGCTTGGGTCAACTATCTTCAAGGGATGTCCACGGTCTCTTAGGGCTTATTAGAGTGATTAGCAATGCAACCTATGCCTTATGGCACAGCAGCAATTCTTACAAAGAGAGTTAGTTAAGCTACTTTTCTGTCACCTGGGGACCAAGTTTAAATCTTTGTATCTTAGGTTTTTCACCTTAAAAATGAGATTGTCTCAGATGCCCTTAATATTCATTCATGCTGTAAAACTGTATCCTTTCACTTTATGAATAACAGAAGTAGAAGGGACTCTACAAATTGAGCAGCTGTAATAACTGCCATTTACTAAATACCAGTAAATTAATCCTTCCAACACTTCTGCTAGGCAGATACTATTATCTTTATTTCACAGATAGAGAAATAAAGGCTCAGAGAAACTAAATGAATTGGGAAAAGGGACCCACAGCAAGTGTAGTAGAGGTAGTAGAGACAGTTCCCATTTTTGTCTTGCTCTGACACCCACAATTTAAAATACTGCTACCCAAAAACCATGTATACTATTTGATTAAAGTAGTTACACATTGTGTGGATCCAAGGCTAGAAAATGTGACATTGGCAAATAAACCAAAGTTGTACATGGCTAATACATGCATCAAATAATATGCTCCATGTTTAGCACCACATCATTTAAAAATCCACAGGATGCACAAACATTAAATTACTCATGCATCAAACTTTCTAGAAATGAAAAATAATTAGAAAATTTGAGTCCTCAAAATATCTACTGAATGTAAAAATACATTAAAATATGCATCAGATAATGATTTTACTGCAATACTAGGTCTTCTTCAACTTTCAAAAGAATGATTCATTTCATTTAGTTGAGTTTCAAATTTGCAAATACCTAATGCAAATATCAAATCATAATTTGTAATACAATGTACATAATACATTCCCAAATAGTTTATATTTTACAAAACATCATTGCAATTTTATGTGTTGAATTTTTTCAAAAGAATACTAAGAAGGTTATATGGAGATATAAGGGAGATAGAAATAAAAGCCCAGATAGTAAAACATTATGGTATAATTTATTTGTCCCTTTGGACACACTTGACAGTATTAAGTGTGCTACTGGGATAGTGTAAGACACAAACATTCATGACAGGGCATCAGGTCATAGATGTGTCCTTTTTGCCCTGTACTACAGATAGATCTGGGTCTTAGAAAATCTGAGTAGTAAGGACAGTTTGTCTTGCCACGTTTTGCCCTTTTTGAGTTCTTTCATTTAACTTTCTGCTTCTTCATTCTACTCCCTCGTAAGTCTTAGATATGGAACATGTTCCACCATTTCTAAATAATGTAACAAAAATTTAATTTTCAATCTCTATGTTATTTATACATTAATATTCTATTCTTAAAGATGATAACTTTCTGGAAGGGAATAACTCAAAAAATAAGAGTTTCAAATACTTGGGCAAACTCTTGGGAAAAAGCTCTTGCACGCTTTCTGTGATCCTTAAGTTGGCCTCCCATTCTGCCCTCTCCTCCTGCCTCAATACAATGGTGGATATCAACAAGGTGTTGCTCTAGGCACCGAGATGCCCACAGTGAGCAAGTTGACTGGAGCCATGGGAACCAGAACTGGGATACTTACAAGGAGTCAAGTGGGGATTGTAAAACAGATCTGTGTTTTGCCATGTTCCTTGAAAGAAGCACATTAGCTTCTTTAGTATGTTAATATATTATAATAATATGTAATATTATATAATAATATACAATATATTATAATACTTAGTATACTAATACTTAGTAGATTTCCAAGTTATTAGAGTTTGTATGTATGATGAAGAAAATGGGGAGGGCTGAGGATGAGAAACTTCCATTTAATAAACTTGGTCAGCAGCCTAAAACTAGTGTTAGAAATATTCCTTAGCTGAGTAGAAACAAGATGATCAAATTTAAGCTACTGGCTTTAATAGTTGCCCAACATAATTTTCCAAGAGAAAAACTGAAACACTTATTCCAAGGAATTCTAATAATATAATAATATTAAGTATACAACTGACCTTACTGATAGGCACTTTTTGGAACCAAAAAGAAATAGCATGAAATACAAATATTTGTTCAACTTCATTTGTGAATGTATGCAACACTCCCCCAACTACAGGCCATTCTTTTTACACACAATGAAAAGGAATAAATAGAATTTAAAATGGTTTTATTGCCTAAAGTAACACCTTAAACACTATCAACATGAACTGTCTTAATATCAGTTGATAAGGCCAATGCAACTTTTTTTTTTAAAATTGAGAGAGACAGATGCAGACTGAAAAACTGACAAAGGTGACGAATCTTGAGTGTAAGAGTCTTAGAGAAAGATCACTTCTGCAAGCTATACAATAGAGAAAAATATGTTTCATATGGAATGCAGTAAAGACTCTGAGTTTGATAGGTATGATCAATAAACCTCTCTCTCTCTCTGCATCTTCTTAGAGAGATCTCAAGTAACAGGGATTTATATATTAATGAGAAAATATCTATGAAATGTACTGGCTACTCACATGAAGGCTGAACTTGTCTAGGACTTTCAGAAAAATCCCTGGAAGCGTGTACATACTCTGTTACTCAGCTAATTTCCCCCCTGGGTCCTCATGTTTGTCTTGGAAAACATGCAAACAAAGGGGTCGAGTGCAAGATCCATCTTAAACGGGAGAGAGGCAAGGTGAATGGCTTGAAGCTTGAAACCCAGGAGGGTATCTGTCCTATTTCCACTGGATACCACCGCCCCTGCCCCACCAAGCTGGGTAATTCCATCTAACAAATAAAATATCACAGGGCATACTTCTAACGACTATCTGTATTTCATCAATCTTTGGGGTGATTTCTTTTCAATCTGGGTTTTAAAGCACCGCTAGGAAAGAGTGGGCTGTTCAGTTAGCTGCCTTGATTCCTTTGTCTGATTCAAATCATTAACAAGCACATCAGCAGATGATGCCAAGCATACAAAAGACATGTTCTAAACAACGGAACGCACGCCCCACATCTTAACCAGAAATTCACTACTCAGACCCTCTCTGAACATCCAACACAATATGAATTGACACATGAATTTCACTTTCTTTTACTGTTAATCCTTCGCTGTCTAGATATGGAAAATCATTTTGTTATAACAAAAATAGGATGAAAAGGCTCAAAAGAAAACTGGACAGGTGCTGAGACTAGGTGTCAAATTTTTAAAACACTCTTGAATGGCTCCATGAAATAACCGTATTTCCCAAAATACAGAATAATGAAAGGTTCTATAATATTCACTGTAATGCATAGTAGGAAATCATTACCAGCTAAATGAGAGTTCTAACGCAAAATATGGAGAAAATCAGGTGTTATCTGATTTTCTATCTCAACATTAGAAAGTCTCATTCAGGAATCAATTCTCAGTGCCATCTGTATGAGACAGTCTTAATTTGGCATAACATTATTCTGACTGTAATACACCTGCTTGTTCTTGGAAAAATAGCAATTTTCAACCTTAATAATCCTCATATCTTCTTAATTAATATAGATATTGAGATAAAAAATAAAACTCAGCTTTATGTCCAAAGAATTTCAGATACTTCAGAGAACAAGGCAGATAATTCAGAATTACTTTATTTTGGATTACAGTTCTTTAAAAAAAAAAAAGACAAATGTTTTTACAAAAAAATCTTCTAGGAAAGTCATTAAGATGACATGGCAATGAAGATAATTACATAAAAACACAGGAAGACCCAATGTCATCATGGTAATAAGATTCAAGCACCTATATTTCTGGATATGAGCTGGAGACAGCATCAATTAATCTTTCTTTTCTTTAATGAACCTTAATTTTCAGTCTCTCATGCTTATCACTTTTTAAAGAACACATGAAAAGCTGAAGAGGGAATTTAGACTGTTATGGTCATTTTTTAAAAAACTGATCAATCTGTAAGTCACTGAGAATTATAAAATGAAGAACTCCAATACAAGTCTGCCTTCAACTCAGCTATGACAGTCAAAACCCAAGAAAATTCAGAGTGAATGGTTTGTAAAGGGGGCAAAAATGAACTACCTTCTGCCCAAAATTCTAACCAGTTTTCTACATACCAATTATCATGTTCTAACAATTGGCTGTTATACCTTTAATCATCATAAATATTTACAACAAGGCCAATGTCCTCAGGCTTTCGATTCAGGCTTTAAATTGTCCTCTAAGTAATTAACTGCTAAAATTACCCATTTGTCTAAAACTGATATAATACAGACCATTAGTTAATAGTGAATATTTATTTCAGAAGGCCATACTGAGAACAGACACATTTTGTGGGCAATTAAAGTAGCAAAGTGATTACAGCAATTTCGTTAACATTGACAATTTTTCTTATGAGTTTATTCCAGTGCTTACAAGGAATATACAGCATGAAAGATAAAACTTTAACAGATGTTTTGCTGGGATTTAATACAAAATTACCATAGACTAGCCTCTGCTTTACTATGAAATCATGAGTTATGTACTCTTTCAATTGTTCTTTTCTTCCCCCTCATTCTTCAGTGATGCATCACCTTTGTAACACTTGCAAGTCTACCTGATTCACAGTAAAGAACAATCACCTCAATTCTCAGATGCATGGCAACCCACCTTTTCACAATAAACAAGTATATATGAAATCTAAACAGATATGTACATTTTTATAATCCAAGATGAATGTTTAAAATATTTCCATATACTGTCATGCTGCATAGTGATGAAACCAAAAGTCAAAACTGTCAAATCTAGAAGCAAAAGGACTTGATCGCTATGTTTTCCTTCTGTTCACCATAATAAATATTCAGTATTTATTACATTCCTATCCTTTAATGATCTATGAACTATTTAACCAAATGCAGAGCTTCAGAGTTATTACAAGAACATGCTCTTTTAAAGATAATTGCTTATCTCACCTGGTTTTCACATCTTACATTTATAGAGAACCATTACAAGGTCTTATTTTAGCTCAACTGTTGTTGTTTTTTGGTAATCAGCATCTAGCACAGCATTATGAACAGTTGTTAACTTAGTAAATATTATTCTTACGTTCTTCATTTTGCATTCATCGATTTAAGTGACAAGAAGTATCACCACATGAAAAAAAATGTTAATCCATCACACAGAAATACCCATGGGACATCTGTCACTATGTCATAGTCAGACTTCTTTGAGAATAATTTCACCTGCAGTGCAGATCCTAAATGTAACCCTGGAGGAGTGCACTGTCTCTAAGCAGACAAAACTGTGAAGAAAAGCCAGTGCATGATTAGCTGAGTGGCCTCCCATGGAAACCAACATGGTAATGAGGGCTGTTTGCTTTCATGCACTACAATTAGATGCCAAAACACAGGCATTAACAAGATGCATTCTATTTTTTAACTTCCCATACCCTCAGAGAAGGTATAAAAATTATCTTCAACATGAAAATGATGAAAAATCTATGTGAATGAGTACATATAAAGTCAGGTAAACAGGCTAATTACTGTAATTTAATATATGAATCATGCAATGTAAGGAAAAGAACATTGGACAAAGAATCAAAATGCTCTTTGACAAGTTCTTAATCTCAATGATTCTGATCTTTATATAAAATGTGGCAGCTGAAATGGATGACTGCTTTAGGATGCTAATCCTGGAATGAGCCTGGCTATAGCAGAATCACTTAAAGAAGTGTTTTTCTAACTACATCAACATGTAATATTGATTACATATTACATTTTATAATATTACATATTGATCGTAATACTGTACTGTATTATAATCATGTAAATGTTATTTACAGCTGAGCCATTAAGTTTTATATGACTACTTTCTTCCCCTGCACAATAATTGTTTTTCCTGGTGTTAGTAACTATCTAGTTCTTTTGTTGGTTGGTTTGCTTGCCTTTGTTGAATTTTCTTTGTGGTTATCACTAATTCGACACCAAATTCTTCTTCCATCTTATAAATCTGCTCAAACACATTTGGTATTCTATCTAACCCTTTCATCTTCTTAGAAATCTCTCCTGGAGACTTCTGACCTGCGCCAATCAGACTGACTGGTTACCCTTTCAGCTCGATGCACAGTTGTTATCCTGGGATTCTTTTCATCATTGTCTTGAGGATATCCATCTCTCTTTTGTGGTAGCCTCTACTACCTGGTTTCCTTTTCTTTTCTGCTTTGGTTTATTCCCTGAGTTATAGTGCAGTACATCTTCAAGTAGCTTCCTGAGAAAGGATGCAAGGTATGCAAACTTTTCGACTCCTTGAACACCTGAGAATAATTATCCTACTCTCACACTTCATTGATAGTTTGTATAGAATTGTAGATTGGAAACAATTTTACATTGGAATTTTCAAGTTGTTGTCCCACTTCCATCTCCATTCCAGTGCTGCTGTTGAAGTTTAACACCACTGTAATTCTTGATCTTTAGTAGTAAACCTGTTCCCTTTCAGTAGGATCTTTCTTTGAAATCAGTGTTCTGAAAATTTGCAACAATAAATGTTATCATTTATCTATTATCATTAAATGTTCTGGGCATTTAATGGACCCTCTTAATCTTGAAGTTCACATTCTTCACATCTGGAAAAAGTATAGTTTAATGTTTATTGCTTTAATGACTCCCTCCTCTCTATTTTCTCCAGTCATTCAGATGGTTGATCCCCTGGACTGGACTCTAAATTTTCTGATACCTTCTTTCTCATGTTTCAGATTTGTATTTTAAGCTCTATTTTCTGGCAAACTTCTCCAACTTTTTCTTCCATTTTTACTGTTGTTTTTAATTTCTGTCATCATATTTTGAATTTCCAAAGCTACTTCATGTCCACTAATTTCTCCTTTTTAAAAATAACATAGCATTGTGTTTTATAGATGTACTATTTTCTTTTACCTCTTGGAGAATATTATTGATAATTTTTTTGAAGTTTTCTTTCTTTCTTTCTCTGTGTAATCAATGCAAGCAACTTTGCTTCCTCTGAGTTACTTATTTGTCAATTGGGGTCTTCACTGTAGAATCACCTAGATTCTTTAGGTCTGTTCTCTTGGACTGATCAGATTCTCCACAAAGACGCTTACAACTTTCTACCTTGAGGCATGGGTCTGATACCTGTTTTCTGAAGCACCACAGTCCAGGCCCTGTCTCTCATATATATATATATTAAAGTTTTACAGATGACTCTGCTGTGGAGCCTAGTTTGAAGACCTCTTTGATGATGACCAAAGTTTCTTGCACTTAAATATTCCAAGCACTGAGACAATCCAGTACATTTTGGCAAAACCTCAAAAAGCCAAGACGTCAATAGGTATGGGGAAATGGAAACTTATATACCAACACCTATCACTGCCTTTCAGTTATTCAGAAAGGTATAAAAAGAGGTAAATCACATCATGCACTTTTGGAGGCAAAAATGTAGTAGAGTATCAGTCTGTAACCATGTGAAACAATTTCTTAGTGAGAGTAGTTCCTGCTCCATACGACTAATATCTAGACTCAGTGTTGGCATCATATCTAATTTCTGTGACATTATTTATGCTAACTGCACATCTCATTCACCAGTGAGTTTCCACCACACCTTAGGAGGTATGAGCTCCTGCAGTAATAAACCTTGTTTAATGCCCCAGTACAACCTGAACTTGAAATAGGTAGCAAACACTAAGTATTTTAAGTACGAGGAATGATCGTAGGGTGAAAGAAAAGCTTGCAAAACTTGGGTAACAGCTGTTGAAACACAATTTCAAGGAGTGCAACCTAGTAACTGAAAACCAGTAACCTAGAAGCTCAATCTTTCCATGACCATTAAGAGATTAAGGAAAAATAAAATGTAACGGATGAAGCAGAATTTACAAAGGCTACAAAAATCACCAGTGATACTGGCAATGCTTTGTGGAATGAGCTCTCTTTATTTCACCAACAAACTTGCCCATAACTCATGACACACAGTGTTGGTAAAAGACCAAACAAGGATAATGGAAATCCAGTGATGCCATGGTTTTTTGAAAAGGCTCAGGCCAGCTCTTTAATCTTAATCCTGTCACTGAATTTAAAGTCTGGAAATCAAATTTAGCTCAGAGTAGCCTCTGATTTCCACTGAGGCTGGTAGGCCCTGGGCTTCCACTAGCTGGCCTCTCTACAGATTCCCCAGGCTAAAGTGGGAAAAGGGGGCGGGGAGGGGGGAAGGAACTTGGAGATTGGAGTTGACACATATACACTATTGATACTATGCATAAAATGGACAACTGATGAGAACATACTGTATAGCACAGGGAACTCTACTTAATGCACTGTGGTGACCTAAATGGGAAGGAAATCCAAAAAAAGGGGGATATATATATATATGTATAGCTGATTTATTTTGCTGTACAATAGAAACTAACACAACATTGTAAAGCAACTATACTCCAATAAAAATTAATTTAAAAAATAGATAAATAAATAAGAATAAAGTGAGAAACAGGAATAAGGATGTACTGTACTGTTGATTGTGAACCCAATCAACCCTAAGAAGAGAACATTAAATGTATAAATGAGACAATTTGAGATTTTTTTTTTTTTTTTTTTTTTGCGGGGCGGTCCGCGGGCCTCTCACCGCTGTGGCCTCTCCCGCTGCGGAGCACAGGCCCCGGACGCGCAGGCCCAGCGGCCATGGCTCACGGGCCCAGCCGCTCCGCGGCACGTGGGATCCTCCCGGACCAGGGCACGAACCCGCGCCCCCTGCATCAGCAGGCAGACGCTCAACCACTGCGCCACCAGGGAAGCCCCTGAGATGTTTTAATGTTAAAAAAAGAATTATGTATTAATTATAAAACTAATGTTTAAAGTTAAATTTGAACATGAACAAGATTAAAAAACAAATCTCTTCATCTGTTAAAATTTCTTGCCCAATCTAACCACTAAAAAACTACCTATGTCAATGGATACAGATTTTTAAGAAAAGTGAATAGTCAAACAATTTAAAAGAAATCTAAACAAAACAAAAAATCACAACAACAAAAAAGGAGATATATGAAAAAATCAACAAATACTGTAAGTACCATATTGACTCTATTACTTATTTTAAAAACAATGTTTTGTCAGATTTCCTACAAGTTCCTACATTTTAAAATTGTACAACATAGATGACCACCATAAAAACCCTCATTATTAATTTCATATTAAAAAGCACCTATAATTCATTAAAGAAAAAAACCAACCCAATAGAAAAATGAATATATAAGAACAGGTAACTTGTAATAGCGGAATTACAAGTGGTCAAGAGACATGAAAAGATGCTCAATGTCACTAGCAGTCAAGAAAATGTCAACATAAAAAATATTTCATTTTTATTCATCAGAATGGCAAAAATCTAAATGACTGGTTAGTCAATCCTAGGGAATGTAGAGAAAAACAGTCCTTCTGTAATTTACAACCTTGTGGGCAAAGGTTCCAGATAAATTCATTAAAACCGACATCACGTCTCTAATTAATAAAGAAAACCCATTAACTAGATATTCAAAAGAAATGAGTATAAAGGTTTTATACTAATATCTACTCTAGAATCATTTTTAATAGGAACATTTTGGAAACAACCTCAAGATCCATGAATAAAGAACAGTTGCAAATTACGGTTTATTCATACTATGGAATAATATGCAGTTATTAGAAAGACTGAACTACATAGTCATGTATTGATTTTAAAGGATATCTATGACATATTCTAAGAGGAGAAAAACCTTATACTATATATATATAATTTTTATAAAGCAAAATGAAATAAACACATGTAATACCATACGTGCAAATATATCTCTCCTAGCAAAGGGAAAAGTACAGACGAAAAAATATGCTACATTGCAAGAAAGGTGCAGATAATGAATGGGATGAAATGGAGACAAATAATTTTACTTCAAATACATTTATAAGTTTAGCCTTCAGATAAACTTTGGTATCTTCTAACTCCCTAACATATGCCAAGAAAGAATCTCCTGTTTTAAGCTTGAAATTTTTGGACAATTTCCCAAGATGGTTGCTAGGTCAAATCTTAGAAAAACTTAGCTCTTTTTATACAAAGTAATCCAATTTCTGGTAAAAGAAATGAAAAAAAAAGCAGTAGGAAAAACCATTTTTATCTGTTTGTACAAACAAGTGAAAAATATGCACCATGAATTCACCACAACACTGTTTTGGATCATAATAGTACTTTATCTTGAAACCAATTGGTACTGCAGTATGGAGCTCCAAGCTAGAGCTACTGGAGATTCCCCTCTTCTGAAAACAGTGTCATGACAGGATTCCAGTGGATTTTACTCATTACTGGCAAATGTTTCTCCATGAAGAAAAAACAGGATAAGGTCTAAATAATAATACCACAGTGAAAATATTTAATGTCAAAGCATGGCTTCCAATGTCAAACCATAGCAATGACTATGGTTCACTTCAATATTACTTCTCTTTACACAATTTTTTTAAGTTATAGTAGAGAGATTAGATTTTCGCTCAAAACATGCACATGAAGAATGCTAACCCTTGACTTAAAAAGATCTTTTCCTACCTTCACATTATCTGGATGCAGCCCCCCAGGGTGCTTGTCCATGTACTGACATAAATCAGTATGCTAGAAGAAAAAGGGAAAAATGTATTAACATCCCTCTGGCTGTAACACAGTGAATCAATATTTTTTTACTTCAAAGTCATCATCACTTTCTGAACAAAGCAAATATAAGGCAAGTGGGTGGATTTTTTAGTGTATGCAGTTGCATGCTCCTCCGCCCCCTGTTTTAACCACAATCGAATCATTATCTTTGCCTCTAGGCTCTGTCTTACATTAAACATATCTGTGTATTAGAAGGAATTCATATCCACAACTTTTTACTTTGTTAAATGCCTAATTTTCTCCTCATTGAACATACATCTCTTAAATGGAAAAAAAAAAAAACCCTACCTAAAAATACAAGCCTTAACTTAAAAAAACTAAAGCACATACACACACACAATTAACCAATCCAATTACAATTTCAATTATCTTGTATTTTCCAAGTGGAAACGCAGGTTATGATTATTTATGTTATATGAGATGAAAATACTACAAACAGATCATTACAGTAAAATTAATCATTGGTTTTATTTGAGTTTTTCATAACTATATTCACTAAAAAATAATTTTCAGATTCTCAGAACTCTTGAATATATTTGAGAAAATATTTATTTACAAAACTTTATAAAGATTTACTTTATAAATCAATACAAATACTTTCAAAATTATAAATTAAGACAAATACATCCAGATATAACTTAAAAGGAATATCCCTAGATAGCAACTTATGCTGTTATTCCTTCAAATATCCCAAGCTCAATTTGCACACAATTATATATTTTCTTTTTAATGCTTTTTCTGTTTATATTATGAGTTACATAAAACTTGGAAAAAAACACGTAGAGTTGCTATATAAATTTTTCTAATCTTATTGGAGGATACTGTAAGATTTGTGACATTGAAACATTTAATCATTCTGTAAAAGCCAATGATCATGATTATTCATGCCCCATTATCAGGCTTCAATTATTCAGGAATAATAAGTTTTTGATACCTTCAAGAACCTCTACCATGGCTATAGCCATGATGACAACAGTTCAGATTCCTTTACTGAATTTTTATTGCATGCCAGGTGGTAACTCCCAAGGATACAAAGCAGAATTTAGCATTCATTCATTATTCATCACGTATTTCTTGAGTACTTATTATCTTCCAGGCACTACACTAATCACTAAAGGCATAGAATTCAATGAAATAGATGCTGGTGGAAAAAACCAGGCATGTCAGTAATTACAGTAGAGTATGTTGTATATTAAGAACAGTACTGGGTAATGTTTGAGGACATAGCAGGGGGGGAACTTATTGTGGTCTAAAGATTTCAGAAAGGCCTCCAGAAAGCATTACTTGTAAGTAACACCTGAATAGAGAATGAAAAAGGTCAGCCAATGGAAGAACAAAGGGAAAGAAGATGGGACAGAAGAAATGCTCTTAGATATATTTTGAGACAATATTGCCTTTATCTTGCACCACACCCAAGGTGTTCAGTTTCCAAATGAAAGTCAAGTTCCATGACGACAGAAACTACATTTGATTTGGAAATTATTGTCTCTCTGGTCCAGTCAATGACAGCGAAGAAGAACTAAATAAATACAGGTGGAAACAGTTTTACATATAGTATAGCTCATTAAAAATGAGCCTAAAATATAATTATAATGGGTTCCATGGAGTTTTTCCTGACTATATAGAAGTTTTATTTCATGCATTTAATTAATTGAGGACTGATTTCTGGATCCCAAACTGCTACTTTGTAACTCCATACAATTAACCTCTCTGTCCTTTCAACTAAGGCTAACACCTTCCCTAGAGATTTCTGAAGAACATATAAAATAGTACATGAAGCACTGACATATATACACTACCAAATATAAAATGGATGGCTAGTGGGAAGCTCCTGCATAGCACAGGGAGATCAGATCGATGCTCTGTGATGACCTAGAGGGGTGGGATAGGGAGGGTGGGAGGGAGGCTCAAGAGGGAGGGCATATGGGGATATATGTATACATATAGCTGATTCACTTTGTGTGCTGTACAGCAGAAACTAACACAACATTGTAAAGCAATTATACTCCATAGATATTAAATAAATAAATAAAACTAAATAAAATAGTACATGAGAAAGCAGTTTTTAATCAATAGCATGATACACAAAAATAAGGTAGTATTTAAGATACTGCCCATTATACAATAAGACCCATGAGGGGAAGAACTGTAATTTGCTCATTGCTTCACACATAACAAATAAAGTGGTAAATAGAAAGTACACCCAATCATAACAATAATCATATAGCCACATGTTAAAATTCCTATTAAAAATATATATTTTCAGTTTACAAAACAAAATCAAACTCACACAAGCTAAATATACACGACAAAAAATAACACAAAACCTGAAAATAAAGAAATAATACATCATATTATATATTACACATTTACATTATTTACGTTTTAGGATATTTATACTGGTAAATATCAATAAAAAAGCAAAAAATCAGCATATCAATATTAGACATATTAGAATTCAAGGAAAAAGTACTAAACATTTATGCACCTAGCAACATGGCATATCACTATGAAGCAAATATTGACCAAAATAAAAGAAGAAACTGAAAATTTCACAAAATCTTGAAGGGTTTAGCTTACCTCTTTCAAAAACCAACAAATGGAATTGACAAAAAAATAAGAATTCTATAAAGGATATGAGTAACAGTTAAAAAGCATGTTTAATTTTGTGCCCAATAAACTTACGCTACACATGCTTAAAGAAGTGGAATGGTGTTGGGGACAACTTTCACCATATTTTATACTTGACATAAACGTATTAAATGCCGATTGTGCATAAATAAATAAGAAAAGTCTCTGCTCGCATAGAGCTTACATTCTGTGGATTTTTACATACTTGTGCATTATTGTAATTTTTTTCCAAGATTAAAGTATTCAAGCTTTTTGTTTAAAAGTAAACAAACAAACAAATAAAAAACCCCACTAAACTATGAGGAAGGAAACATATCAGTAATGGGGAAAAAAGCTCCTGATGCTCATGGTACACATGACATCCTTCCGTGTATGTATGCATGCCCAATGACAGTGTAACATGAATTAAAGGAAGGAGGCCTCTCCAGAAATGAGATCTTGGGAAATTTAATAAAGATTTTTCCAAACCTTTTAAATTTTAAGATTCATATTTCCTTAGCTGTATAGCATGAAAATGTGTGTATGCATACACGCATGGCTATCTCTAGCTGTGTAGCCTTAGACAGGTTACACAACCTCTGTGTATCAGTATCTTCATCTATGTAATGAAGATAATCCTAGTATACCTACCTCATATGGATATTGTGAAAATTAATAAGTAAATATCCATTACGGTTTTACTACACTGCCCAGTACATGGTAGATGCTACAGGTGATGATGATGATGATGATGATGATGATGATGATGATTTTCTGTAGTGTGTTTAGAGTAGGAAGGGATATTTGGGAGGACTGCAATTAAAAATGAAATGATAAATACCATCAGGAAACTGGAACTCTTAGAAGTAACATTTCATCCTTATATATGTGTTCTTCCTGTCTACATGCCCAGACATTCTCATTCAAACTCCACAGCTCTCTGCACACAACCTCTGAGACTACTTCTAGCAAATACACCATTAACCTCAGATTGCTCTGGGTGATTAGGGGCAAGAATCTGGAGAATCTCAAATGGAGGAAGAGACAAGAGGTAGTACAAGGTCTTATTTTTATACCCTAGCAAACTTCTGTTCTACCTGCATTAAAAACTGTTTCTTTTCCCTCTCTCTTTTTTAATACACAGTACTATGCCTGGAACTGCATTAGATGTGCCTAAATTACAAATTTCATCACATCTCTTCTTTCTTTTTAACTTATCTCCTTAGTTCAACTCATTGGCTTATGTGACCTTTATGATTTGCACTGGTCCCGAAATACAGAACTAAACTTAACAATAAATGCTGGGAGGTACTTCTCTGTCATTCCATTTTTTAAAGTCATCCTACACATACAAGTTCTGAACAGAAGGCCCCTATGGCACATGATCAACAGATCACTATCCACTGATGAGACACAGATAATCTCAGGTCCATCTGACTTCATCTCTATTTCTTGTTCTAACGCTAAAAGGAGTATCTTTAGACTAGGTGCCTGGTGACTATAGATCAAACCCAGTAACTCTTCCTCCTCCAATCTCTATCTTGGCTCTTGGCTAACATCGCTTCTTTCCCTCACTACATTACGCCTCACTTCATCTTCCTACACCCTCTTATTCACTCTATCTGTTCACTCTATCTTATTCACTGCTGCTGTTCTTCAGGGGAAGGCCTTCAGAAGCACTTGTGTCTGACAGGTTTATACCTGAATCCCTAAGAATACTTCATCAGTCTTCCGTGGAGTGCATGGTTTTAAACGAAGCTATCAAGTGTGGCTAGATTTGCAGACCAAGAAGAGGAGTGACAGTAAAAAGGAGCTGTTAAGGTTCAGTCCCCACACTTGCATACATTTCTTTCAAAATCAAGTTCCTCCTTCCTCACTGTTGATTACCCATCAAGTAGCATTTATTTGAGAATTTACATAGGTGCAGGAGTGTTTCAAGGGGAAGGAATCTGAAGAACGTATCTGAAACCATAACACCCTAAACATAAACATTCTCTGTAAAGGAGCCACATTTACAGCTTAGGTTTCTCCATGTTGATTTCATTACTCTGTGGCTGGATCAATTTAGAAGGCAGGAGACAGATCTCTCTTCGTAAAAAGGCAGGATACAGAAAGACCACAAAATATCGAAAAGACTTCTTACTCATAAGCACTTTCACACAGTAGAATCTGTTAATTTCAATCATATGTAGACCTGAGAACTGCATGACTAACAGTACACAGCCATGAGTCTTAAAGAGAAAGACATAAAAGGAAATTACAAAGATAAATTATAGATATGATGACAATTTCAAAACAGGCCTGAGTGGAGAACAGCCCTTCAAAAGAGTACCAGGAAAGAAAGTCCAGCCAAAGAAAAAGATGAGAAACTAGCTGGACCATGACATTCACCTTTTCATATTTTCCACTCTCCATTCCTTACTCTTTTTGAAACTGACTTTGGGTGAGGGAAAAGAAGCAATATACTGCCACTGAAAGCCACTGGTAAAAAGGCTCTCTGAAGACCACAGAGTCAGAAAAGCTCTTGGACATGAAAGTTTACCCATATTCCTGGGCAGAAACAAGTATAAGTCAATTATTAAGTAGGCTTCATCATTTAGTATGTGCTTATGTTTCTTTTTAATCAATGTATCATCCATGAAGTGAGGTTTTCCAATTTTTGGCCCTTCAAATGATCAGACCTCTTACTCAAGAGATATCAAGTTCCTCAGAGAAATTATGCTTTTGTATTAGCACTGGTCTTCAGACTGGACTTTTCTCATTAAGCAGGAATCTAAATAGAGCCCCTTCCCTAAAACATGCATTTTTTCCAGTCTCTTATGCTAAGCATGGTGTCTACAATATTTGTCAGCTAATTTTGATGTTTTTCAGAAGCACTGACAAAATATGACATTGAAAATAGCACAGCCCTATTTTCCAGCATCTAGGCTAAAAATAAGGCTGTCTTTCCATGGGGATAACCATCAGAAATCCTCATTTTGCAGTTATGTTACACACAGCCTCCACATTCTTTACTTCTTTTCATTTAGTTTTCCATTTTGACAGCAAGAGAAGAGTCAGTATATTCAGGCTTAGTGTAATTTTTAAAACATTAAAAACAAAACTGCTTCGCAAGAATAAGAATATGGAAAGATTCCAGAAGATAATAAAACTAATTCTGAATTTCTTTCTTCTTAAGGAATAGGCTTATTTTATGAATAAATACCAAGCCTCGGCTATACTTTTATTTTGAAATTAATGAAAAGACTTATAAAACAAAAAACATTAAGTGAAAACACGTGATTTAAAAAAAAAAAGATGGGATATGTTAAGAACTAGTTGATAACATGTACAACTTGAAAGCATAAAAATATAGAGCCCGCCTTTTCCGGACTGACTTTGATTGTTTAAGGAGCTCCCTGGTCCTCATCTCAGTTTGATTACACTCCAATTTCTTCCTTAAAATGAGTAAGTGACCCATTATAAAAAACCTTTAAATAGTACTCTGACTGGTAAGAGAGCAAATCAAGAAATCTGCAAATATCTAAAGGACAAGAGCAATTATTTCCACTCTTCAGTGGTACCACACGGGGTCCCAAAATTAATGGCAACGATGGCAACTTTCGTGTCTCCAAGGCAGCAAGTGTGGCAGACGCTTACTTGTTATGCTTAATCTACTACTGGCTAATGTCACCTTTATTACCATTGTCCCATGTCTGGGACACACCACATGCACTCTAACTAAAACCACACTTTAAGAATAGTTGCGCATTTTGGTAGAACTCACTATGGTTTTAGTTTTTAATCTGTTTCACCTGTAGCTCATTAAAGTTGTGTGATTCACTGGGGAATAGCTGCTGCTAGAGGCAACTGAAGAAAACTTATAGAAGTTGAGCCCTCCTTTCTTCTACAGCAGTCAATGCCATTTCCTCTGGCTACAATCTCTGTTTTAATCAGACTGCATTGCTGTAAGAATTAATACATCAAATTACTGAGCAGCTAGTTTCAAACTGCTTTTATACGAAGTCCACAGGCTTAAACCGACTTTGCATTTTTTTCCGTTAAGCTTTATAGTACTCATTTATTTATTCCCAAATCATAATTAATAAAATTTTAATGTTGTGAGTTCCAATACATAAGCACTGTTCATTAGTGAGAAAAAATGGAAAGAAATATTAATCAACTTCCCCTTTAAAACAAAACCATAGCCGTTCAAGATGCTTTATAGAGAAGGTTTGTACCCGCTATATACCACAGGGACCCACTTTTAAAACAGTGGTTAAAAAATAATTTATTTTAAAGTTTGTAAGTATTCTATTAAATGTTATTTAGGCTTTTTGCAAATGCACTGAAATCCCTTTTCTTTAATGACAAAAACAAGACATTCATGAACAAGTACAAAAGTACTATCTCTTCCCTCAGAAATAAAAATTCTAATGATGATTACTGTGCCTTAAGTTGCATCATAGGACGTGGTATGACAATAGAGAAAATACGGTCTTCCAATCTGTTCCATATACCCAAAATTATGTTCTTAAATGGAATATTCTCAAATATTCTACTGTTCTTGTAAAGACTTATTTTATATATTCCAAAGCCTATTTCTAGGTTAGTTTATTTTCACCTGTTTTTACGCCACTTAGGAAATGTTTGAAATTCTGCCAGTAAACCACACACATATTTCCTGGGGAGGGCAAGGGTAGTTAACATACACAACAGTTAATACTATATAAAAATCCTCTCATAGTAATCACACTGCCTTGGCTTATTCCTAATTAAATTAGTCATTCTTTTTTTATCATGTAATGTATTTTTCTCCTTTTGGGACATAACAAACCTAAATGTGACTTAGTGATCCCATCATTCTAACTAATTGGTTTCAGCTGTCATTTCCGAATCTAAAATGCATGGGCAGCCTGGGGATGGTGACTGGAACAGGAAGCATTTCCAACCACATTCCCATTGTGTAAAACCAGCAACCTGAAAGATCTTTTCCATTAAAACAAAAAACTTACTATTTGGCTTCTGGCAATGACACTATGGGTAGAGAGATTGTATAGGTCTACCCAGGCGGTAAGACTGTCATGAGTCATTTTTCTCACATAAAGAGAATGCAGACATTTATTTTCCAGTAGTTCAAGTGTCTGAAGTAGTTTCAATATTGTAGGGGGTAATTCATAAACCAAACACATATCTATATCCATATATCTATGTCCATATCACTTCATAATACTTATAGGGGAGTATAAATGATAGTCCTTTTTTAAATTAAATAAATTGAAAGTATAGATTTGGGAAGTTTCAAAAATGGTGGAAATCTTCTAGAAGAAGAACACTGTGGTTCTACAGAACCAAATGCTATTACTGCATTAGAAGACTGTATAAACGTGCTCTCTTGAAACAGTGAAGGAAAGACTACTCAGCATGGTTTATATGCCCTCTGGCACACCATTCACAAGCCTAAAACATATAATAAATTTTAACAGAGTCAAATAGACACTTTAAAAAGATTTTCATGCTATTCTGAAGCCACGTTTAAAAGGAAAAATAAAAGGCCAATGGGTATAAAGAATGGAAAGCTCTGATCATCCAACATCCTCAAGAATTTGAAAAAGAAAAGGTTAACAAAGTGGGCCACAAAAAATTTTTTGGAGTCAAAGTATGAGATGGAAAAAAAAAAAAAAGGAACTGGAATAGTTCTCAGGAATATATTAACTCTGAAAACCCTTCTGGAGCTGCCCTGCTGGAAATATGAGAGATCCTGAAATTATAAGGTAAAAGTAACATGAGTGAAAAGATTAGAAACAGAGGAAAAGAGGAGAGAGGGAGGAGAAACAGAGGGAGAGAAGACAGAGGAATCAAAGGTGGCTATCCTGGAATAACTTTTTCTGGCTACAAAGTAGAAAAGACAAGCCTTTTTTATAATCTAGGTTCTAAGGGTTAAGAGTAACACCCACCTAGGGACTGATCATACCAGATGTGTGTGTTTCAGAAAACTTTATGAAATATACTGTATAATGAGCTTCAGGTACATGTTTTTTTTTTTATTTTTTATCGCAGTATAGTTGATTTACAATGTTACATGTTATTCTTCATTTTAAAAATAGTAATTCTGGAACACATAATCACAAGGAAAACATTAAACAATTATAACTTGTTAACGTTGTCACCCTGTCTTTTTTTTTGGCATACCAACTGATATTCAAAATATATTTTCAAACTTATAGTGGGTAAAGTATTGCAAATGTATAAAGATGGATAAACAGTATTCACTATTCAAGAGCTTACTGATGACCAGGGGGGAAATAAGAACGATAACTCAATAATAGTCTCTCTCTTACCTTAAATGAAACATTTATAGCTTTGTTCCTATCATTTGACCAAGTAGTGACAACTTTAGGTGTTTTTTTTCCCCAAGGAAATACAGAAGGATGTATTAGAAGGAATGTTATTAAGATTTTACAATGCAAAATACCTTAGAGTTATTAAACATGGTTATGAATATCTGATTATTTATGGAACAAGAGCTGTGTGCTACAGACTCCAAAATGGGACACATCAAAATCTCTTGAGCGGGCGAAATAGTTTGAAAGATAAGTTTATACCACAAATGTAAAGCTCATTTATAGCTTCAATTAAATCCCTGGTTGGTGGGAATACAAATAATTTAGAATGATAAAGCTTTCGGGGAAAGTCCTGACAAACAGTGAAGTATACGAAATGTATGTTTGTTATATATGATGAAAGAGACAACTTATATTGCTATTCCTGTGGCACACCTGCAGCATAAGTACATTATAAGGTAATGTACTTACATTTAGGTAAGATCTATTTTTTTCATTAAGTTAAATTATTTCAATATAGTACATAAAGGGGCAAAGATAGTTTAGGTTTCCTCAAACTCTGTGAGTAAAAGGATCACACCAACATTATTTTTTTTAATGCAAGTTTTTACCTACAGGGTCTAATGCTCTGAAGCATGAGAAATTGAAGAGTAGTGAAACGTATTGTTAAGGATCCACAAAAAATTGTAAAAGTTTTGTTTGAAGTAGTTCTTTTAATAGCAAAGAATAAAAAGACCTCAGATCACAGAGGGGGTTAAAAAAAAAAACCATGAATTCTTGTATTCTGAGTACCGCCAAAAGTTAAAATGAAGTAGAGATTCCAAAGTATCTTTTTTTTAGCATCTACAGTCAAAAGTCAAATTGCTGGCTTATCTGACCAAAAAAAAATTTACCAAAGAGTAAATCATCACTCTTTTTCTTTTCTTTCACTACTTGCTTTTGCTCAATCCATGTACGAAGGAAATGTGCTTAATTCCTTGCCATGCATGAGTATTAAATTAAAGATACCCTGGAAAAAGAACTGCTTTATTTTTCTTTCTCCATCATTAGACACTTGCAAACTTGCCAAGATAATAACTTTCCCAGGAGCTTGACATATTTGCCAGATATAGTTGATATTCTGAATATGAATTCTGAAACTTCAAGAAGTGAAGACCAACATTATTGCTCCTCATGATGTTTTAAACTTTTATACCAAAATCTAGTTATATATTCAGTGAATCAGAGCTAAAAATATCTTTTCATTTTCCTGACTGTACAATTTCCCATAAAAAGGTTACTAAAAAATATTTCAAGAGAAAGAATAAAGTCTCACTGAGTTTGTCTGGGATGAATTCAGGAAGTGCTTTCCTGATGCTGTGGTTGAAAATACCATTTGAAAGTCAGTCTTAGCAAAATTTAATAGAAGTTATTGGAGCTTAAATTTTAAATCAGTCACTAAAAAATTGTTAGAAAGTCATAGTGGAGAATTTTGGGCAAAACATTTCAATATTTACTTCAAAATAAATTAGCAGGCCTAGCACGTAATTATTATAATCAACATATAAAGTTGGTTGTAATAATTTGTATCAAGAAAAACATAGCAAACACCATTCTTGACATAGAAGGTGACCACATTTGTACTTGACCCTTGATGCTATGTATGATACAAAAACTTGTTGTAAGCAAGCTGATTTAGTGCCCTTATTGATAAAACATGTAGTTTTAAAATGTTAAAAAACCAGAATCAAGTGTTTAATATTTTAAAATAATCACTATTTAAAGTTGTTTTATTAAGAATTTTAAATTTATCCAAAATTTAAAATGATATCAAAGAAAAGCACGGGATTTTTATACTAATGCAAAGGGTGCATGAATTTTAAAATGTGGATAAACTTTGGTACATAACTACATTTACTGATTTGGAACAATGGTAGCATTAACTTCTGTAAGTTTTTAAAAAGGTTAAAAAACAGAATATGTACTACATAAGTATAGTGCACACATAAATATACATATATACATGCATACAACATGCATGTGAGTATGAATCATAAAAGGAGTCTTCAAAAGAAAAACACATGGTAGCACTGGCTTTCTCTAGAGTAGTTGGATACTAAGTAATCTGGGATATGTCCGTCAAGACAGGTCAACTTATGCTGCTGTGATAACAAATAACTCTTGTTCACAATTTATTGGCCAAAGCAATCCACAAGGCCATGCCTTAGTTTAATAGGGAAGGGAGGTATAATCTTCCTGCAGGGGTTGGGATCCAAATACCAGAAAACAGTAATACAGTCATCTACATTAAGCAAATTATACTCAATTTTTTTTTTTACTCTACAATAGTGAGAATGATAAATACATATACATATATATTTGCATTGAATTTTATTTTTAATACTTTTTTTTGATGTGGACCATTTTTTAAGTTGTTACTGAATTTGTTACAATATTGCTTCTGTTTTATGCTTTTTTTTTTTTTGGTTTTTTGGCCCTGAGGCATGTGGGACCTTAGCTCCCTGACCAGGGATCGAACCCGCACCCCCTGCATTGGAAGGTGAAGTCTTAACCACCGGACTGCCAGGGAAGTCCCTTGCATTGAACTTTAAAAGAAACTTTTGTCAAGGATTTAATAACTTCAAAAAGGATGCTACAGTTTTATGAACTCAATTATTTCTCATCCAAAGTTAACTTTTCTAGAAATTCTTGCTATACCAGGTTATCTTTTTCCCCTCTGAACTCTGAAAATCTTTTGATTTTCTGGTATATGTCTGATATATTTGGATATGTAAATCAGAACCCCATATTTTAACAGTAACTTCCCTAAAAGATAACAAATCCCTATTAAATTAAAGGGTTAAATTGCATTTTAAAATTAATCTTGGGCTTCCCTGGTGGCGCAGTGGTTAAGAATCCACCTGCCAATGCAGGGGACACAGGTTCGGGCCCTGGTCCTGGAAGATCGCACTTGCCTCAGAGCTACTAAGCCGGTCTGCCACAGCTACCGAGCCTGCGCTCTAGAGCCCGCGAGCCACAACTGCTGAAGCCCGCACACCTAGCCCATGCTCCACAACAAGAGAAGCCACCGCAATGAGAAGCCTGCACACTGCAACGAAGAGTAGCCCCCGCTCACCGCAACTAAAGAAAACTTGTGCACAGCAACGAAGACCCAATGCAGCCAAAAATAAATAAATAAATAAATAATTTAATTAACTTTAAAAAAAATAAAATTAATCTTTATGACACTATGCCATAGGTTGGGTTCTCCAGGTGGAGTTTGGGGCTACAGTATGCATATTATGTAAAAGGAATGAAATGTTTATTAGGTGAAAGGAATGAAAAGAAAGCAGGATTGGACAAAGGACGTGAAAATGTGATGCAGGCCAATAAAGCCTCGGCCAACCTAGCCCCAGATTTGCCCTGTGTTCACCAGAAATGTCCAGGCCTTTATACCTCCTCCTCACATAGTCACCAGATACAGGATGCCTGTGGAAAGTCACGACCTCATTCAAGATGGGTCCCTGAAGCTGAACCAGATCCCTATTTGCTGACGGAGATGCATTCTGGTGACCATATAGCTATGCTTGCTGTAGCTAGGCAGCAAGTTCTCCTTTAAAGAGGATATGGACCCCATATCTTTGTGTCTGTTATGCTCTGTAAGGGTGTTTTAATGAAAACCTTGAAAAATGACTCTACATTTATAGTACACACACACACACACACAATCATATCTGGTGCACCCACTTTATGGGAAAAAAATACCAATTTGGCAGAGATTTATAGAGTTCCTAGTGTAACTGTACTAAGAGACACACCAAATGAGAAATCAGCCCCTGCCCTCAGGAAACTAGCTGCCCATGCATCTTACACAGATGTCACAATGATAGAAAAATAATCAAGTTGTCCTGCTCACCCTTTGCAAGATACCACTCAGTTCACTGTATTTTTACTCAGGTAAAATCTGATTAAAAAAAAAAACAAAAAAAACTTTAATCCTCTCTTCTTTTCTTCTAATAAATATTCCGTTACTAATCATCCCTCCCCACACCTCTTCTCCCCAGCATTGCTGACTTTATGTCTTGTTGTTAGAATTAGATACTGTTCCCCAATACATATCCTAAAAATCCTAGCTAAAATACTCAACATTTTGGCTTTCCCTGCTGCTTCTAACTTCCCTATACAAGTAGAAAGGGCAGAGAAATATAAAGAGGAGAAAAGGGAACCAATTCAATCTTCCAAATGTTCCTGATGATGGCTGAAATGAGATTCAAAGCTTTAAAACAAAGATCACATATTCAAGAAAAAAGGAAAAACCCAGAAGGAAAATTCCTACTTAGCAAATAGCTGCCATGACAAATTTGTTTTTCAGCTTCTCAATTATGAAATAAAAACGAGGCATGAGCATCTGTTGGGGATTTATAACTGGACTCCTATCTGCCAGGGAAAAAGGAGTAAATTACTCAGTTGAAATTGGAGGTTAACTTAGAACGATAAAGTTCATATTTTCAAAAGGAAGTTTCTAATCATACACAGCAATCAAAAGCCTAATGAACCTGCAAAATAAGCAACCTATACATTCTTAATAATTATGTTTTAAAATCAGAATGCGTCACCATTTTTTATTCCATATACATACACTTACATCGTAAAAAGCTTCTTATTGGCTTTAAAATGCTCTCAAATGTATGAGTGTGTGTTTATACAGCCCATCAACATCCCACAATCATCATAACAAACTATAAGAAAAAACAAACAAAATGACTAACTGACCAATTAACAATCATAAATATTTTCCATCAAGACAGGACATCCTAATAAAGGCATGGTCACACTTTAGACACTGCTTGTGTGCCTAAAACTTTACCGATGGGATGATAATCTAATAACAGTTCATTCAAATATCTTCACTCCCACTAGCCTTGTCACATCTGATAAACTCTGATAATTGATAAATAGCAAAGATTTATATACTTCACAACCATTAAAGTAAAAAAATTATCTAGTTACACAGTGGTTTACACAATGACAAGCTCAAGCATTTGCTCATGTTTAAACTTATTAAGAATGGATGCAATTCCAAGGTAAAGATGGCAAACTGGACATATGTACCCATCCTGTACTCTCTTGAATCCCCACTCACCAAAATTTTAGAAGCTCCAAAACAGATGGTAGCTAGTTTAGCATACAAAATGCAAACAAACAACAAATGATTATTAAACTGGCAGCAGGGAAAGCCTAGAAGCAGCCTTATTTATATGACAGAACAACCAAAAGGCTCAGGGCTGACACCAGGAAGTGGGAATGACCAGAAGGTCTATATATAGAGGTCTAAAATATGAAAGCGTGACTGGAAGTCTTTTCAGTAGATATTTAATCCTTATATCCCTTATCCCCCTCTGCTTACATAGGTAACTGCCTCTACCAAACCCAAAGAGGGTAAAACAGAGAACTGGGAAACCCAACCAGTTAGGAACAGGGATACCATCCTGCAACAGGAGGATTAAGTGGATTTCCATCTCCCACTCTGCTTCCAGAAGATTGTCAACTAGGACTCTATCTTCTAGGCAGGAGTTTAGGAGAATTTTTACCAGGAATCTTACAGCACTGCAGGAAAGATGGATAGTGATATATCAAGGGTTTCTCAACAAAACGGCTTCATCAGTTCCTACAGTGAAATTCATGGTGAACCAGCTACCCAGCACACTTGGAGCACCCAATCAGGTTGTTACTGCACCACTTTTAAGTTATGGCCAGACAACTAAGAATCACCAGTTATCACTCCACAGCCTCTAATATTAAAGACAGAGACCAAAACAAACCAGAAGAAAAAAAACTCAGTAGAAACAGAGAAAATACTATTAAAAAAGCTTCAAAAAAAGATCATTAATATTTTCAGTGAGTTAAGAAAATATATTGCAATCTTGAAACAAGAAAAGGATATTATAAAATGGAATATTCTGGGAACAAAAAGGTCTCTTAGAAATTAATAATATTAAAAATTTTAAATTTCAATAGAATAGATGAAACACAAAGTTGAGAAAATGTCCCTTAATGATGAGCTAAAGGAAAAAATAATTAGAATATAAGAGAGAAAAGATAATAAAATTAGAAGAGCAATCCAGGAGGTTCAACATTTACATAATAGAAGATCCAAAAAGAAAAGAAAAAGTGAAGGGAGGAACTCATAACAAAATAATTTAAGATACTTTCCTGGAACAGAAGGACATATGCACATTAAAAGAGCTTGACCTCATTAGTCACCAGTCAGGAGGGAAATACAAAACAAAATGACAAGAAGAAACTATTATACACCTCCTATCACCAAAAAAGGCATACAATAACAAGTATTGGAGAGGGTGTGGAAAAATCGGAAACGCCACACACTGCTGGCTACATTGTAAAACGGTGCATGCAATTTGCAACATAGTTTAAGACAATCCCTCAAAAATTTAAAGATCGTCATCAGATGACTCAGCACTCCCATTCCTACATATATACTCAAAAGAATTGAAAACAGGGACTCAAAACAAATGACTATACACAAATGTTCATAGCAGCACTATTCACAGGAGCCAAAAGGCGAAAACAACTCAAATGTACATCAGCTGATGAATGGATAAACAAATGTGATATTATCTTGTTAACCAAGATTTCAGAAATCGAAATCTAATTGAAATAGGCTTTATTTGGGGTGTGTCAGACTACATGTAGGAGACACAAATTCAAGAAACACTTGAATTGTGTTCTGTAGCACTACAAAATGGAGGAAGCTTATAAAGGCAGAAATTGCAAGGCCACAGTTAGCTACCTAAATTGTTTGTCAAGAATTATAATTGGAACAGGCAAGAAGTAAGGGTGCTTGTTAAGCAAGGACTGGTTGGGGTCTGAAGTGGCTGCATAGCTACAAGGGGTGGGGACCTTGAGACTATATAAAGTTGCAGCTGAGGGATGTTGTTCTAAACACAGCTGGTGGTATCATAGGGTTTGATATAGTTCAGAGCAAATTCAAATGCTCAGTGGGGCAGAGATGTGTCTGAAACCAGAACCTCAATGACTGCCTGACACCCTTTTTGTATGCCTGATCTATGATTATGCCATTATAATTTCAATTTGTCATCAATCCACATACCATGGACAATTATTCAGCCACAAAAAAGAATGAAGTACTGATACAGGCTACAACATGAATGAACTTTAAAAGCATTATACTAAGTGAAAGAAACCTGCACAAAAAGTCACATATTAATGATTCCATTTAGATAAAATGTCCAGGCAAATCTATAGAGATATAAAGTATATTAGTGATTGCTAGCAGTTAGAAGGGTAAAGAATTCAGGGTGACTGCTAATGGATATGGGACTTCTGTTTAGGGTGATGAAATTTTCTAAAATTAGGTAGCAGTGATGGTTCCCAAACTCTGAGAATATACTAAAAACCACCGAATTATACACTTTAAAAGAGTGAATTTTGTTATGTGAATTGTTGTATTAAAAAAAAGAGAATGGAAAGACATGAGTTTCCAGATTGAAAAGGTGCACTGAATGAAAACAAAGCTACATCTTGGTCAACTCTTTGCTTCATCATGAAATTTCAAAACACTGGAAATAAAGAGAAGTATTTTAACAGAAACAGTGGAAACTAGACAACAATGGAGCAATTTCATTGAAATTCTAATGAAATTATTTCCAACCAAGAAACCTATATCTAGCCAAAATGTCAATCAAACATAAGTGCAGAATAAAGATATTTTCAGCAATGCAATGTCTCAAATAAAAAAATGTCCCACACACTCTTTCCTAGAAAGCTACTAGAAATTGTATTCACCCCAAAACAAAACAACATGAGATGGAGGAAAAAAGAGCTCCAGCCCAGTAGCGAGGGGAGGGGCACCGCAGGAAACCAGTGACAGGAGATGCACCAGGCAGAGGCTTGGGGAGGTCTTGAATTAATGGTAGAAATGAAAACTGGGCAATTATTAATTTCAGGGAAAACAAAAAAGCAATCACAGTATACTACATGCCTCAGCTATAAACAAGATTTATATTGACATAATAATGTAAATTTTGAATTTCTGATCTAATCAAAATTATAATATACCTATATTGAGAGGATGGAAGGTTGGGAGGGTGGCAGGATAGGATGTTCACTTGTTTCAAAGCGGAAAAATTTTTTAAAAGACCACTAAATTCCCATTTTTCACTGTAGGAATCAATGGATGATGCCAAAAGGCGAATAATCAAGAAGTGGCAATAAAAGAAAGTCTTATTAAATATTCAGAGGAAAATCCGAAAGAATCAGTTAAAAGAGCTGAAAGTAAAAACTATTTTTCATAACAAACCACAGAATTAACTGACTGTATGCGTGTGATGTACAACTTGCATAAAAACAACAATCACAGCAACAAAATGAATGATTTAACCCTGGTGTGGGTTTAACTGCCCTTTACCAATGCATAAAGTGCATATTAAACTAAAATATTATGTGATGTTAACTGAATGAATTTGAAATAAATAAATGTAAGAAATAATAATAATCATATGAAAGAAGACCATTCATTATAATGGTCATTATAATGATATGCCTTTATCAAATTACTGATTTTGAAAATTGGTGAGAAGTTACAGACACTCCATTTCGTATGATATATAATAATGTATACTTCGCTTAGAGATAAATCTGCTAATGATTTTTTTCTCCAATTACTTCATGGTCTATTCAAACATAATGTGAAGGTAATTGGAATTATTGATCATCTTCATCCTGAACTTGGGCACTTTCATCAGACGGCAACTGTAGTACTTTAGCTGGAACGTTTGTCCAATTTCTCCAAGCTGATCATTACTGTCAGTCTTATTAATGCATCGCTCTCCTGCTTCCACCTGCCCCCTGAAGTATGCACAGTTTTTTTAAGATTATTATTTCCTTAACTAAGGAAACTTGGAAATGATTTTTGTGAGGAAAAACAAACGATTAATACGCGAAATATGTTTTTTCCTTTCTGAAGGAATTCTCTTTTTTTACTACTGTTATCTTCCCTATGACTTCCTTCTACAAATGAAGTCTTTTTTTTCAGTCCATTCTTTTCAAATATCACAGATTATACCAGCTTCACCATTAAACGTCTATAGTTTAAATGATTAAATTTGAAATTAAAGTAAGAAAAATAATTTTTAAAGAAACCATAGGGGCATACTGTATTGTCATAAAAACAGTCTAATCTGTAGTGGAATGTACTCATAAACTGTGTGTCTTCGTAAATAAGCAGGCATTTACTATCACAACAGTTAAAGATCAGACACACTCCCATCTTAAATCATGTGGATTAAAATACTGAACTGTAATCAGGACTTCCAAATAAGGAATGGCAACCATATGAAATAAAACTAGAACACAGAGAAGATAGGTATGATGTAAACAGAAAAAAATACACTAAAATCTCAGCACCCAACAGGACAGTGAACAAACACAGTTTAAAGTGACTAAAGGAGACCATGACTCCCTATTAGATGAGAAAAAGCAATTAGGGAAAAGGATAGAAAAGAAGATAATTGACTTTGTCCTACCAATTAGAGAAATAAGACATTCATAACAGAGCACTGATTGAAAGCTGGCTTGTTTTCTTTTTCATTTCTTTAATTTCTCCTTATGGTTCAAAATTCTTTTATCTTTAGCTGCCTGCACGTTCTGTCATCCACAACGTTTACATCTGTTCACTTGCAGTACTTGGTTCTGCATGGCAACCCACCCCTTCAGAATATAAGATCATAGTATTACACTGCATAACTAGCTCTCCGTATATGAAACTAAAACATCCTTGAAAGTCTTCCATAAAGAAAAGTCCATGAGTCAAATCCAGTTTTCCTACTGTTGTCACTAAAACACAAATATATTCCAGTCCATGACATGTGAAGATCTATGACAGCGACTTATAACTCAAATGGCACATGAAGATTATCTAGTCTAAGATCACAGTCCTCCACCAGATTTCAACCTTGTTAAAAGTAAGGGCTATATATTTGTATCCCTAGAGCTTAAGGATAGTCCCTGGCACAGAGAAGACAGTCCACATACGTTGGAGGAAAAAAAAAATGAATGAATTATTAAACGAATGACCGTAACAAGTTGTGTTTCTGCTTCCCAAAATTATGCCAAATGGGATGAGTTTAAATAACAGTGCAAAAACTTGGGCAGTCCTTTGCTATGTAAACTTGGAGCTATCCAGATTCACACTCGACACAGGAGATGATGCAGCTACTGGAAAGGGCATGCATGGAGTACTGAATATCTAAGCCTGAATTTCCTCATCTGCAGAATGGAGGCACCTTATATCCACTTCACGGTTTCAGTTGGCACTATATGACATAACATCTAAATGACATACTTCAATCCCTTGCATAAAGTACAGGTTAGGAACCCTCTCTACAATATTTCTGATGGAAATCCACTTATCCTCTACTGAATGTTCTTAGTGATAAGGTGTTCATTACACAAGGCACTGAATTTAATTTATGAGTAACACAAAACATTTGAACATTCTTCCCAGAATTAAACCAAAACTAGCCTCTCCAGAACTCTCACACTTGGCTTTCTTATCCTCTCTGGAATACTTTATGTTACCTTTTCTCTACACTCTTCAGTATGGCTTCAATTCTCCTGAGTAAGTCTTCCTGGCACCTTTACTGGTTCCATGTTGTATCCGTTCACATGCCCTTCCAGGTGCACTCTCCTGTTTGCTTCAGCTCTTTGAGCCAAAGAAATTACTAGTCTTTTTCACATAAACTGTTTTTAAGTTAACTTTCCTCCACCCTGTTTATCCCTTTTTTTTTTTTGATGTGGACCATTTTTAAAGTCTTTATTGAATTTGTTACAATATTGCTTCTTTTTTTTTTTTATGTATCGGTTTTTTGGCCACAAGGCGTGTGGGATCTTAGCTCCCTGACCAGGGATCGAACCCACACCCCCTGCATTGGAAGGTGAAGTCTTTAACCACTGGACTGCCAGGGAAGTCCCTGCACCCTGTTTTTCTGTATTAGGTTGGGCTGCCTTTTTTTTAAACCAAATACACTGTTTTACTTAGCCCCACAGCAATTCACCTTGTAGGTTCTGCTCATCATTTCACCAGATCTTTTTTCACCCCTGATTCCATCACTCCAAGTGTTAATTATGACTCCCAGCGACAACACATACACAAATAGGTCAAGCACATCATCTCAATGTCTTCATCTGAGTCATTAATAAAAATATCAAATAGGACAAGGTCAAGGACAATGCCCTCCAGCATACAGCGATAGACTTTTCTCCATCCCAGTGTCGATTCATTAATCAATAGGCTTTGGGTGAAGTTGTTCAACCAGCAATAAACTGAAAGAATAATCTTCTAACAACTGAATTTCAATTTTATGTTGATAAGGATCTCATGAGAGTCCCTGCCGCAACCTTTGCTGAAATAAGAACTAACACTGTTTCTTATTAAAAGGGAATGATTAGGGCTTCCCTGGTGGCGCAGTGGTTGAGAGTCCGCCTGCCGATGCAGGGGACGCAGGTTCGTGCCCCGGTCCGCGAAGATCCCACATGCCGTGGAGCGGCTGGGCCCATGAGCCATGGCCGCTAAGCGTGCACGTCCAGAGCCTGTGCTCCGCAATGGGAGAGGCCACAACACTGAGAGGCCCGCGTACCGCAAAAAAAAAAAAAAAAAAGGGATTGAATAGACTTGAATGTCTAAAAATCTTTTTTTGCATTTCACTAATGTTCTACAGTAAGCTTACATGTCTACAGATTCAGAGGTGTGTTCCCTACCACCTTTTAAAAACCAGCATTCCTTATATAACCTTCATTCTTGATGATTTCTCAAAGATTATATGCAATGGTTTTCTTTTCACATTCTAGATGTAATTTACCTGGAACTACATAATGAACTCATTGTAGTAGATGTTTATATGAGTGTGGGTTTTTTTGGAGGGGGGGGTTGGGAAGAGCAGGGAACTAAGGAAAGCATGTCCTATATCTGAAATTATTCCCTATATTGGGAAAATCCCCTGCTTTATGAATTTTGATGGGAGGCAAGACCAAACCGTCGTTACAAAAGTCAAAAGGCCAGACACTCACCTTCTCAGGGGCCTGTGCAGTCAAAACATGGGCATGGGACCTAGTGTCAGCTAACCAAACACAACCAACCCTCACTTAGCATTAGGAGCTAACAACCCAAAGAAGCAGGGAGAATGTCGACACCATTTTGACATCATCAGTGGAGGTAATAACATCCAGTCACACAGGGCAGCCACGCCAGTCAAGTAAGAGACAATATATCTGCAGCCAGCAGTCCTGGGGGCAGCAGGATGTGCAGTGGGCAGGTCCACGCATGATATTGGTTCTGGGTCTGGCTCTCCAGCCTCACACTGTTCCTGCCCATTTTTAAAGTCTTCTCAGCAGGTCTGTCAGCCACACGTTAACCTCTTGATAAACTTTTCAGATTAATTCAGCTAAAGAGGATGTCTGTTGCTTGAAATAGAGAACTCTGACTGGTACATTTTTCAGAGCAGCCAGCCACTTTAATTCCTTTGACACAACTAGGTGGTTTCTGACTATCCTATTGTCTGCGGTCTGCTCTACCCGTTATGGAGTAAGATTTGCTCTACATCTTCTGCTTGGAAGAGAATTGTTTTGAGAGAAAAAATAAAGACTACAAAATAGGAGCTAAAGATGGAATATAGATAAATAGAAAAATAAAGAAAAAAAGGTTAAATATGAATTAAGTAGTTCTGCTTTCCCTAGGTTGTTCGCAATAAGTAGTAAAACTATTAAGAGTCTCTTGCCCTTCCTGCTTCAAATGTCACTCATTCACTCATATAAAACTTACTGGCTAAGCACCTACTATGTGCCAGACACTCTGCTAGGCATTGGAGAGGCAGCCTCTGCTCTTGTGAAACCCCAGTCTATCTAGCTCAGAGTCTCAGGTGAAATAGTTTTATCTGGTTTCATAAATAATCTCCTTTCTTACAGGTACTTCCTTCTCAGTATCCTCTGTTGGTGTTCCTCATCACTTTACAGTGCCTTAATGTTATGCTGAATGTTGAAGTGTCCCAGTGTTCAGTCCATGAAACTCTCTTCCATTTCTATGTCCATTTGCTCATACAGTGTTTTAATTATTGATTGCTGGACAAGAAACTAACCCAAAACTTCGTGGCTTGAAACAACCACTGTTATATTATCTCTGACAATTCTTGGGTCGAAAATTCAGAAAAGGCATAGCAGAGGACAATCCATCTTGGCTCCATGTGACATCTGTGAGACTGGAATCTGCCCCTTACCCCCACCCAAGAAGCCTTCTTCAGTCACATGTCTGGCACTAGCCTGGAGGGGCAAATGGCTTGGCTGGGGTCCTATGTCTCAGGCCTAACTAACTTCACACTGTCTTCTGGGTTCTCAGTTCTCCTCCATGTAATCCAGGGCCTCTCCCCATGGTCTCTCCAGCAGGACAACTGGAATTCTAACATGGCTGATCAGGATGCTCAAGAGTGCAAAACAGAAGCTGTCAGGACCACAACTGGCAGAGTGTTCCTTCCACCATGCTCTTTTATTGGTTAGAGCAAGTCACAAGCCCAGCCTTAATTAAGGGGCAGGGACTACACAAGGGTGTGAATATCCAAAGGCATGGTTCATTTAGCGCCACCAAGGTAACAATGACCACACCTGGTGATCTCATCTAATCCCCTTGTTAAATATTATCTATGACCCAGACAACTTCCAAATCTCTACGTTGGACCTCTCTCCTAAATCCCAGACCCATATGTCTAACTGCCTTGTGACATCTTCACTTGCATATATAATAGGCATCTCAAAGTTAACCCCTTCAAGGCTGAGTTGCATCTTCCTGCAGTCTGCTTCATCTCTCCTCACAGCAGCTCCACTGTTACAGTTGTTTCAGCCAAAACAACTTGGGATCATCCCTGACTCTCCTTCATTTCTCAAATGCCACATCAAATGCTATCAGCTCAACCTTAGAAATACATCTAGAATCCAACCACTTCTCACAACCTCCACTGCTGACATCATCCCACGCTTAGACAGCTGTGACAGCCTCCTAACTGGTCTCTGTTTCAGAACTTGCCCATCTTCAATCTATTCTTGAGAAAGCAGCGAGAGAGATTCAATTAAAATATAAGCCAGATCAGATCATTTCTCTGTTCAGCATCCTTTAGTGGTTTCCCATCTCATTCTGAGCAAAAGAAAAGTTCATCAAAATAAAACTTTACAAGGCCCGACACAATCTGGACCCCATTGTGTCTTGGATTTTGTCTCCTCCTCCTGTCCTCCTTGCCTGCTCCATTCCAGCACAGAAGCCCCGCTGCTCCTCACATAAGTCTTCTATCTGGAATGTTCTTGCCTTGAATATATGTCTTCCTGCTACACCTCCCTCAGATTGTTACCTAAACACCTTCTCAGCGAGGCCTTCCCTGATCACTGTCATTTAAAGTTGTACGTGCATGCACGTGTGCACATATATCATATCTCATAGGAAAGTAGAAAACTTTTCAATTGCCTCAGGATACTTTAATCTGGAAACCAGAATACTGATGGAGAGCTACAGTTTTTGAGAACAGATGTGGTATAAAATCATGCAAATTAAAGCATTCTTTGTAGATTTAGAAATCAAAATGTATGAGGCATAGAAACCAAATAATTAGGTAAATTGTGTGGCACGGTGAAAAGACAGAACATAACTTTCAGCTGCCAGTCCCATATCCAGCATCACACATACCTCAGGCCATCAAATAGAACTATGAAGATGGTTAACACCAGCAGGCTGCAGAGTGAAATGGAGTAATGAGGAATTTTAGGCACAGCAGACTTGGGCTAAAGTCTTATCTTTACCTTTTTAACTTAACCAAATGATTTAGTAAATCTTAATTTCTCTAAGCATTCTTTTTCCTCATCGAGTATTAAAAAACTGGATAACAAAAACACTTGCCTTATGTACTTCATAGGGCTAAAGATGGAATCTAATGGAATAGCATTTATGAGAGAGTGCTCTGTAGAATGTAAAACACTATAAAAACATATTATGTGAAAAAAAAGAAGAAAAATACCTTATGTGATTTTTGGTGATTCATAAATCCCTTCATATGACTTTTGGTGACACAGTTTTTTTTCATGTGGAATATAGATTTTTGTATTACATAACAGTGCACATTAGCTTGGAATATTTCACAGTAGAAGAAATAAAATTATTGCTCCAAATAATCATGATCAGTTATAAGTTTGTTGCTTTTCTTCTTGTATTTATATGTTATTAAATATGTAATTACATATTTAAATATGTAATGAAAAATGTAATGTATTATTAAATATGTAATGAAAAATGCTGCTATACACACTTTGCTCTCATGCCATTTAAAACAGAACAGAATGGTTATGCACTTTAACTAATGTAATATATATTTACATAATCATGTTTACTATTAATATTCTTATTTCCACTTACAGAATCTGTTTTAGATATTTCAGCATGGTGTTAAGCAGGGTAATGTGGCACTTATTAGTCTTTGGCAAAAAATAAAAACTAAATTGCTTAACTTTTTGTTTAAGTAGAAAAAAATTTTGCTAGCATTTTCACATTTTTTATATTTCTCTTCCATGTCTCAAACCCAGGCAGGAAAAAAAGATGACTATAATAATATTTTAGACCATTATGAAACCATATACCTTTTCAAGCTAATAGAGCCACTGCTTGGATAAAGATACTCCTTCACATTTGACAACAACTGGAGAAAGGAAGTACCCAAAAGAGCACCCATCACGAGGGCCCGAAGGTTACACCAATGAGCCATGAGCAGCTTGGCGGCACATTTCCCAGTGTGCGTCAGCCTTGCAGCTTGCAGACCACTATATCTACACATTTGGAAAGTGTGTAAGAAACTACATTTCAGATGTTTCAGGAGTTTTACCCAGTACTTAAGAGATAGCCTACACAAACAATATCCTATTATACACTGAATCACTTTAATAGTGACCTCCAAAGTCATTTCCTCGAATATTCTTTCACATCAATAACTTCTCATCACTTATTTCATTATTCTGGCCCTCAGAAGGCTTTTATGTAATCTAAAATGTCATTCATGGCAATAATATAAAGCAGCCAGGCTCAGAGTTCTCTTTTAAAGCAAAAAAACAGAAATATATTTATACAGTGTATACACTATCATAAATAAGAATCTCTTACATTGTGGAACCCAAATTACATAGGTACCTCAAAAAATGCTTGAATACTTAATTAATTCTAACGTCCAAAGGAAAAATTCAATAGTACCTAATGTATCTTAAATTATGTTACTTTTCCTGCATATCTAGGGTTTTCATGAGTATGAGGTATGAATTTTCCTATACTGTTTAACATACTCAGTCCCCTCCCTCAAAAAATATGCTGTTAATTACATGGAACTACAAAATCAACATTTTTTAGAAAATAACTTTGACGTTAACAATTTTTAAATATGGCAATAACATCATTAAGTTTGGGAAACTGTAGATTAAAATGTTTGATACTGATTTTAGGGCTTGCTAAATAACAAGATTCTGTGTGTGTTTGTGTGTGTGTGTGTGTGTGTGTGTGTGTATTTAAGTAGATCCCAGTGAAATAAATGGGGCAACACTCTAACTTACAAGTTTCCTTTATGGAAACTTAAAACATTTCATAATTAAAATAAAATTTTAAGTGGCTGGGTTTTCAACCAGTCTACAAAACTTATTCAACCTATAGAGCAGTTTAACTGTATTTAGGATTTAAATACAGTTACATCTTAAGTGCAGAATAGGGAAGGTTGTGGAAAGAAAAAAGAAAGTTTCCTTTCCCCCTTCTGACCAAAAGCTCAACCTAAGTAAAGCTGAACATAAACAGGAGACACAATATTGCAATTAGGATTCAAAGTAAGATGAATCTGAGTCTATCTTTCATGCCACAAGACCCTAAAAAGCACTTCATCTCCCAAATCCTTAGGTTTCTCCTTTGTAGGGTGGTGACAGTCACAGATCCATAAGACTGTTGAGAACATCAAAAGTGAAAATGAATGCAAAACCCCCAGCACAGTGCCCAGCATAAAACTCAATACATTTTAGTTGTTGGTTTTTAGTATTGTGGTCATACTTGTCTTAAACATTATTTCAGCTCCCTTTCTGATCCCTCACTCATCATCTCAAATCCACAAGTGCCCTCCTGTTTCCTACCCTGTGCCCCTCCACTAGATCTGCTCTAATTCCCATGGCATGTCATGCTTTGAAACTTCTATCACCTTCCCACTGCTGTGAAACATGCAAGAAAAGAGTAGAATTTATTTCTGCTAGATACTGTGAGGAAAACAATCTGATTAAATTAATCCATTAAAGTATGTAAGAATCTTAATTTTCCTTGAGATATTGGCATATGTGGGGGAAAAAAAGGCAAGCAATGAAAAAGCAGTGTAAGAAAAGAGAAACTTTAGGAAATATTCAGGGAAGTTATTTTTGTACTGGGCAATAGCCACAGAGGCAGGTTAATACTCTCAGGGAGTCTACACCTTCCCCACTCTAACTGGGAAGACTCTGAAAGGAATTTCTACAGCATAGAGCTCCCCTGCTCCCGCCTCCCCAACTCTGATTTCAGAGACTCACTGGACCATTTTACTTAAAATAAGCCAAACAGGGGCTTCCCTGGTGGCGCAGTGGTTGAGAGTCCGCCTGCTGATGCAAGGGACACGGGTTCATGCCCCGGTCTGGGAAGATCCCACATGCCGCGGAGCGGCTGGGCCTGTGAACCGTGGCCGCTGAGCCTGCGCGTCCGGAGCCTGTGCTCTGCAACGGGAGAGGCCACAGCAGTGAGAGGCCCACGTACTGCCAAAAAAAAAAAAAAAAAAAAAGCCAAACAAACAAGTGGTAGCAACAAAAAGCACTTCACTAGAGAGAGCAAAAGGATAGGAGATGAAGTAAATAGAAAAAGACAAAGGCGGGGATGAGAAAGGCAAAGAAATACTGGAAAAGTAAAGAAATAAAGGTGGAGTGGAGAAAGGAAGAAGAGGCAAGGCAGGGCAATCATAAGTCATGAATGACACCAGTGTGCCTCATTCTCTAAAAGAGAACAGGTTAAACTACCTGTTTAGCTCCCCCAGAGAAGTTAGGCATGAAATGCCCACAGAGTACTGCATATATGCACCCTATTTTGTGGTTTATTGAAGAGGACCTGGGATGTCTCCAGAAGAATTGGGACCAAGGGGAATTTCACTCACACAAAGAAGAATAATTTTAAAAGTCAGTCTTAATCAGTTGACAAATACTGCAGGACAGTGAATTTCTTTCCTTTTATGTGGTAACTTCCACAGAATATAAAATGATCAAATGACATCTGCTCTGATATGCACATTTTTAGCTTCATAAATATATTTAATTTTCTTTTAAGATTTGAAAGACACATTTTCACATTACTTTTGTTCATTTCTCTATCAATGTTACTGATTTTAGGGGCCAAACTAATTTTTCTTCCTCTCAATTTAATTAACCAGTTTCGAGGGAGGGAACAAGTATATTTTTGAAATCTCTTTTGTCATGTTTTGTGGAAAAGTTAGTCAAGTATACTAAGAGAAATCTGGATTTAACTGAAATATTGCAACTAGACATACTACAAAATACGAAACAAAAATTCCAATTCTAAATCAGCTGAATACATTATTGACCCCCATATCATCAGTTAAACAAAAGAAATTATATTTGCATTGATGTGTGAATCTGCATCCATTCTTGGTAGCATGTAATATATGCAACTGCTTGGCTCTAGCTGTCCTTGTGGCCACATTACCATATTATTCAAATGTATCTATCATTTATATGTAAATAGACAAGATGAATGGCTTCTTCATAAGACAACAATTTTCAAATGACAAACAGACATAGGCAGACATTAGCAAGATAAAAATGTTGTAAATATTCATTCTATTATATATTTTTAAGGAAAAATGGACACTATTTCAAATGTTTTAAAAAGTAGGGTGGTAATTACAAAATGGGATCTTAATACATTCACAATACCAACAGCTATTCTTCTCAATAAAGGTCTCTACCAATGTCATTTGTATCTTGTAAATTACATGTTCTCAGATCCATCTGTGAAAATTGGGATGTTAATTATCATGGTTACATTTCATGGTTCCACAGTTAAATGCTGAAGTGGTGCTACACAAATACCATATGTTTTTCTAAGAGAAACGGAGAAAGATTAATTATGAGTTCAAGTCTAAGTCTCAACACAATAAGATCATTACATTGTGTGCTACGCAAATTGGAAGTTTTAATTAATAGCTGAAATACTAACGGAGGGGAAAAACTATGCAGTCTAAATTGTAAGTATCAGGCTTTTCTCCCCAAAAATCATCCAAATAAGGATGCTTTTGAGAAACCAAGTTATAAATCCAAAGAAAAAAATTTTTGTTGTCTGTGAACTTCCTTGATGGAGTGATCACCATCATGTTGTTTAATCCTATTTGATAAACCTAAAAATTACAGTGTATACTAGTAACACATAGGTTATAGACAATATACCTGATGAAAATTCAACTGAACATTTTTTCTGGATTTTTCTTTAAGATACATTATCATTCAAAATGATGCAAAATTACAAGTCTCGTGTACTCAGATAAAATACTCACTTCAGTATAGCTAACTAAGACAAAACTCTATGATAATACTATAAGAATTTTATTCATATTTATAAAACCTGAATTCTCATTTTACTTACCACATATTCAAACACAAGTGTCAGCGTCTCCTTGGTGTGGATGATGTCATGAAGCAGCACTATGTTAGCATGTTTCAGTCCTTTTAACAGAGAAGCTGTAAAATAAAGTGGACATAGAGACAATTTATCATGGGTAACAAGCAACTGATTTGTTTCATTATCATTTTGGTACATCATCAGATGAAATATACCTATTTTCCAAGCCAATAACAATTCAGAATCAAGGGCAGAGGAACAAGGTTTTCATTTAGATTAAGTTACCTCAAATTAATTCACCTGTTATTTGTTATTAATCTTTAGTTAGATTCCATTATGGTCAGAGAACATACTTGGTTTGATTTCAATTGTTTTAAATTTGGGTTTGTTTAGTTACCTAGCATATGGTTTATCTCCATATGTATGAAAGATATATTCTGTTGATATTGGATGGAGAGTTCTATAAGTGTCGATTAGAGCCTGTTGGTTGCTGGTATCATTGAATTCTTCTACAGTATGTATTTGCTGATTTTTCTGAATAGTGGTTCTATCAATGACTGAGAGAGGGACGTTGACACCCCCAACTGCAACTGGCAATCTGTCAATTTCTTATTTGAGTTCTGCCAGTTTTTGCTTTGTGTGCTTTGAAGCTCTGTAGTTTACTATATATACATTTAAGATTGTTATGTTTTCTTTGTGAATTGGCCCCTTTTACCAAGATAATAATGCATCTCTTTGTCCCTGGTAATTTTCTTTACTCTGAAGTGTTTTGTCTGATATTAACACAGCCACTCCAGCTTGACTCTGATTAGTGTTCATATGATATATCTTTTTATATTTTTTTTCTTTTGGCCTACACCAATGGCCATTCAGGTAGAATACTCAAAGAACAGAAGCTTCCTCTATCATTGTTAATTATTTTAGTAGCACCGTGTCTTCGATTTTGGTTTTTGGTATACAACCTGAAGAGAAAAAAGAAACACAAAACACATTTTTGTGTGTGTGTTCTGTCAGGAACTTGTAACTGCTCATTTATTCATCAAATATTTATTGAGAACCTAGTTAAAAGCACAGGTGGCCCTGGACAAACCTCGAACTCTTGATAATAATACTGCAAGACCACCTCTTTAAAAAGAGATTTATAACACAAAGCATGAACCCTGCTGTAAACTCTGGACTTCGGGTGATAATCAAGTGTCAAGGTAGGATCATCGCTTGTAACAGATGTACCACTCTGATGACACATGTTGATAGTAGAGGAGGATTGGGGTGGAGGGTAGGGAAGGGAGTATATGAAAACTCTCTGTACTTTCCACTCCATTTTGCTGCGAACCTTAAAACTGCTCTAAAAACTTAAGTCTATTTTAAAAAGTAAAAAGATATAGCTATGTTTTAACATACTCAAAGAAAAAGCAAGTTTAGATTGTTTAATATTTTACTGAAATAAAATGGTATTTTAGATATGGAATAATCATGTAAAGAGGCTATACTGGGCAGTCCCCAGAGAAGGCAGAGACAAAGCCTGTAGACTGTTACATTCTCATATGACCCCAATTAATGTGAGCTCCTGTTTTTAGAGTTATTATTGCTATGAATTTCCACTGTCTTCACCAGGTAAACCTATTTCAGGACAATATAATATATCTTTAATCCAAAGATGAACTTCAACAAACACTTAATTGATCCAGAGAAGGCCATTCAGACTGAGAATACTTGGTGTGGCTGGTTCCAACACCAGAAGACAACAAGAAGTGTGTTTCCTCTGAAACTGAATCAGCAGCATCAGCGTGTCGTCCAAAGCCAGAGAGGTCTAAGCTAACTATCATGGGGAGGCCCTCTCTTCCGCCTCACATATATCTGCCGTGGGCAAGTGAGTTTTACACACTAAAAACCTTATAGTAAAAATATCTACAAATTTATTTTATCTGAGCTTTGTAAATTAGCACTCATGAGAAAATAATTACTAAAAATAACAATAACAATAAAATCACAGCACACAAACTTCGAAGAAACAACCACTACATAGACGTACGATAGCGTTTAGTACCGTTAATTCCAATAATTTACAATCTTCCTTCTTTTAATTATTCAACTATTTAATATTTTCATTATTCAACCGTCAGCCTCAAACAAGTAAAGCTTTATTACATAGCTAATCCCCAGGCATTAATCATTAATCCGTTGGGGAACCAACTGCACATGTGCTCAAGTTTTAAAAGGGACACTTGGACCTACGCTAGTCTTCTGAGGCAGACTCATCCTCAAAGATCAAGATTGCAAACCACAACAGGGTATTTGGAAGTGATGGTCAGGTACAGTACTTCACACCTAGCCTGTGCACGAATATGCATAAATGAAATGAATAAAGGACCTAATGAATATTATGTTTATGAAAGGAACCTAGCTTTGTGAGGCAAGTTTTGGAAAGATATAGTATCTTTTGTAATCCTGTCTGATTTCATTTTTCAAGTTATCCCTTCAGTTTGTCAAATTCAGTGATGATACTTATCAGCAACAACTCCAAAAAGGTACTGAAGCTTACAATTCATTGAATATCCCATCCCCAGAGAATCGTTTGTTGTTGCTTTTTTTTTTTTTTTTTTTTACTTTTCTCCCATTGCCGCCTTTCCTCTCTTACCATTTAGACCTAAACTGTTTCTCAAAGTAACATCTTCACATCCATCATTTCCCATTGTGTTTTCCCTACAATTTCAGTAAAATCAATTCTCTGCCATTATTTATCCAGGGGAAAAAATACATCTTCCTGATGATAACCAATATTATAGCAAAAAAGTCATGTCATTTTTTACATCACATTTTTTGTGTGTGTGTGTGTGTGGTACGTGGGCCTCTCGCTGTTGTGGCCTCTCCCGTTGCGGAGCACAGGCTCCAGACGCGCAGGCTCGGCGGCCATGGCTCACGGGCCCAGCCACTCCGCAGCATGTGGGATCTTCCCAGACCGGGTCACGAACCCATGTCCCCTGCATCGGCAGGCGGACTCCCAACCACTGCGCCACCAGGGAAGCCCTACATTACATTTTTGACCATTTCTACATGAAGACTCAAAGCCTCCACATTTCGTTCTATTAACTCTCAATTATTACAGATTTTAGATTTCTAACTATATTTACATACACTGCTAAAACCACACTATCAGTCAAATAACTACCAAGAACTGTATTTGAAAATAAGCGCTTTTTCTTTTGAGATTAACATAACAAATTTGTATTTGGAAAAGGCTAAAGCCACTAATTTCAAAGCTGATGGCAGAAAAATGACATTGAAGGACAGAAAACCAACCACAATATCTACCAACATGAGGGTAGGTGACAGACCTGACTAACTTGGAGGCTGCCAAGGCAACAGCCGCTGCTCCAAGCCAGGTGCGAGATACTATCACTCCTGCTGTTACCAAGGCAAGTGAGTCTCCTGGGCTGCCAAGTCGGTCCAGCGATTAACACCTACAAGTCCTAGAGCCAGTATGTCTCCCTTTTCAAGACAAGCACTGTCAAAATACTACTCCATGTCATCCTAATAATATCTCAAATATACCACGTTATTTTCTCATCGTTTACATACAAAACAAATCCTGTAACACTGGCGTTAGTAATTCTAGCACGCTTCGTTTCCCCACAAGTTTTAAGCAAACATATGGCAAACATTTTAAATTCATTTCACCAGTGAGGCTTGAAAAGGTACAAACGTACACGACATAAAAGAATTGTAATTAAGGGTGAGGGTAAAAATGCTAACAATAATTCTGGGGCTGTGATGTCGAAATACAGAAACAGAAAAACACTTGCTCATAAAGATAACTGCCTTTGACAAAGTCCCAGTAGGACAGGCGGACAAAGGGAGTCGTCCCTTAGTGCAGTAGCAGGATTCAGACACCCACTGTCTGAAGGCATATAGAAACCCTGATCTCCCACTTTCAGAATAAACATCCCAGGTTTCCACTCTGAGGTGGAAGAGTTAAATTTCTTCTAAATGCTAATCTCATCGTGATTAAAATAAAACCCTTCTTTACTATTTCCAACAGTCTTGTAGGTCATTATTTGACATCCTACTACCAGGAAAGGAGAGATCACAAGTAATCACAACCCATCCTTGCTCACTCTCCCTTTAGCCTCTGGGAAGAACTAGTGCATTCACGTTTTCCTCTCATCATTTTTATGTTTTCTTTTTCAGTGGGGTAAAAGGGGCTGCTGAGGGGCTGCTACTTGATTTTTCTAGAAGACAAAGATTACTACCTATTAAACCCAAGAAGCCAACTGTATTTCAAGCTACAACCACAACAGACATAAACCTTTCCTTGAAGTCCACAGCTAGATAGCTCTAAGGCTGCTGAAATTCACTTTATACTAGAAATAATAGTATACTTTCTTTTTTAAATTGAAGTATAGTTAATTTACGATGTTGTGTTAGTTTCAAGTGTACAGTGAAGTGATTCAGTTATACATATATGTGTGTGTTATACATTCTTTTTCATATTCTTTTCCATTATAAGTTATTACAAGATATTGAGTATAGCTTCCTGTGCTATACAGTAGGTCCTTGTTGTTTATCTATCAATATAATATATAGTAGTGTGTATATGTTAATACCAAACTCCAAATGTATCTTTTTCCTTATTTCAATAAGTTCCACTTCTCACTTACTTGCTAGTGGATTCTGAATATTTTCATAGTGAAAATATTCTGAATGGGAAATACAAGGGTGAACAACAACAACAAAATACACAGAGAAAGACAAAAGTGCTTGTTTAACTGTGTCTGTGATGAGGAGGTGATCTAGACAGAGAAAGGCACTCGTGCCTGCCCTGAAAACTAATACGAAGCTCCAGGTTAACTTATGCATGGTTCCAGAAGGTATGTTGCCCACTGTGGCTACATACTAGGAGAAATGCTGTAGTTCTACACAGTTCTGGACCTTCCCCTAAATGAGATCTGACCTGATAAACACACACACACACACACACACACACACACACACACAAAACCATAAACTAATAAATGAAAAGGTAAGAGAATCAGGTTAAAAAATGGAATTGTATCTTTTGACTCCATTTTTATTTTTTATACTTTTACATACATACATACAAAAGAGTCAACTCTTTGTTATGGGGAAAGAGGTCACAGCTAATCCAAAACACAAGGTTAAAACACATGTGATGTCGAATAAACTTAACTTAGCTAAAATCACATGAAGGATTTAGAGACATGTTTTTTGTTCACCACATGCTATCCAAATGTGGAAAGATAATACAAAAGGTCAGGAATACTTTATACATATCACATAACTTGTTTTCTATCCACCACAAAGTCTACTGTTTTTACCTGCTCCGTAGCTGAGGTTTTCTATTTGAGGATGGACAGAACTTCAGTCCCACTGCATATCCCCCCTGCTCTGCTCCCCTCCTAATTTCCCCATCACAGACCTGAAAAGTGGTATTGGAATTACAGCCTCAGCCAGCCGCTCTGCCATCACTCCCTGTGCATCCACCACTTGACTACTGGCAAAGAGCAGTCAGCTGGGGGCTATTTCCATGTTGCAGCCTCATAGGACCACACTGACAGCTTGCTAAATCACTCTGAGAACAGGTTCCTCTAACAGTATAGCTTAATTAACCACGTGAAACTGCCAATATTTGACATCTTTGACCTAACTAACACAGAAATTTCGAGTGGTTCAACCTAATAGAGTTTACCCGGTTCAAAGCAATTTTAAATTCTTCACAAATGCATGGTTACTCTTCCCACTGTTAATATTCAATTATTATTCATTTAATTATTAATATTCAATTAATCAGCCAAGAATTGACTCTGAATAGAAAGAAAAAAAAAAAGGAAGAATCTGTTCATCAAACTATGGTTATAGATGAGGGGAGGGATATAGAAACAATTTAATTTTGTATGAGTACCTTTCTATATCATTTGAACTGTTTATGATAAAGATATATTCCTTTTATAATAAAAGAGATACCTGGAAAAGTTCTTTATTAGAGTGGATTGGCTAAAGAGAACTGAAATAACACTATAAAAGGTACACTGATGTTTACACAATTAATGTACAGCTACAATAATGAATCATTATAACTACAGTGTGATCCTTCACCACTAATTCCTCTTCATGAAGGTATTGGTGCAAATCCTTGCATTATAAGGGTCTATTTTCCTGTTCTGGAACGTGACACGCCCTGTGTCAGCCTCTAATTTGCACTCATGTCACACATTAATCAAAAATGTTGAAACTGGGGGTTTCCCTGGTGGCGCAGTGGTTGAGAGTCCGCCTGCCGATGCAGGGGACACGGGTTCGTGCCCCGGTCCGGGAAGATCCCACATGCCGCGGAGAGGCTGGGCCCGTGAGCCATGGCCGCTGAGCCTGCGCGTCCGGAGCCTGTGCTCCGCAACCGGAGAGGCCACAACAGTGAGAGGCCCGCGTACCGCAAAAAAAAAAAAAAAAAAAAAATGTTGAAACCATTTCTCATCTAAATGGTTACTTCCCCGCATTAAGATTAATTTACTCGTTGCAAAGATTCCTAGTTTTGTCTCCAATTACTCCCAGTTGAACCTGTAAATGAGCCACCAGCTGCCTTTCCGTGCTCTAGCTAATCTTGTTCCGATTTGCCAGTGGAAAGATCCACACATATGTAGGCAGTACATGAATGCGAGATGTGGTTCTTCTCAAGTGTAAACATCTCACTAATAACTTCAGCAGAAACACATCTTGCCAAGCAACAGGGCTGGCGATAGTGGTAGTTATGCTCCATGGACTGTCTTTAGGCAGGAAAGAGACCATTTAGGAGCCGAGGGTTCCTGGAAGACTTGACAACACAAGAGTTGTTTTTTGTCTGGCTGTAAAAACTAGGCTGAAAAGCTGTTAGGCAATTTACTTTATTTGAACTATTTTACACTTTGTTACAGTGGGTTACATGTACAGTCAGTAAGAATACTACAAAGTACGCAATAATTAAAAAAAAAGATAATGTGGTTTGGCACCAAGCCCCTTATGTCTTCTGGTGAAGAAGAATTAACATTTGTATCATAATAGTTATCTCTGTTTGACTAGACTTAAACAACCTCTCCTTACATGAAACTATGTGAATAGCTATTATTGTATTCTTTTTCTTTTTAAAGACACCAATTGTACTTGAACATTTGTTACTTTTTTTTTTTTAATTAATTAATTTATTTATTTTTGGCTGTGTTGGGTCTTCATTTCTGTGCGAGGGCTTTCTCTAGTTGTGGTGAGCGGGGGCCACTTTCATCACGGTGTGTGGGCCTCTCACTGTTGCGGCCTCTCTTGTTGTGGAGCACAGGCCCCAGACGCCCAGGCTCAGTAGTTGTGGCTCACGGGCCTAGTTGCTCTGCGGCATGTGGGATCTTCCCGGACCAGGGCTCGAACCCGTGTCCCCTGCATTAGCAGGCAGATTCTCAACCACTGCGCCACCAGGGAAGCCCATATTCTTTTACAAAAATAAGATAAGTTGAAAATCAGAAAATATATTCCTTGCCATGGCTGCAAGTCCCAGTGCCTAAGGGCCTGACCTTGAGAGACACCAGTCAGTCACTATCAGGCTCCTCCACAGAGCAGGGCAATTTTGCAGACACAGGAGGTTCCACCCCCTCCACCTCACAGCCACAGCCACAGGCCCGCCACGAGGTGCTTCTCAAAGTGTGGTCCTTCAACCACCCACATCAAAGTCAACTGAGGCGCCTGATATCAATGCCAATGCATCAGGTCCTATCCCAAACCTACCAAAGCCAAATCGATGGGGGTGGGGCCCAAGAATCATCCAACAAATACTTAATATCTCCCATGTGCCAATCACTAAGCACAGGAGAAACACAGACAACACTTTTGTTCCCATGAAACTTATATGCTGTATTTCCACAAAGCTTTCTATTCAATCCTTCCGTATTCTAAAGTTTAAAAATCACTGCTATGTTATGGTTTTGTTATATAGGAATGGGTAACATACTTACGGAGTGAGTGTGTGTGTCTGTTTATGCACTCAGTTACACTGCAATTTACTCACTGTTCCACAAGCAAATCAATAGAAACAACCATTCAATCAATCATTTCATTTACCTAGTATCTACTTCTGTCTGTCTCTGTCTCTGTGTGTGTGTCTCTCTCTCTCTCACACACACACATGCACACAGCCAGTGAGATAGATTCCACTGAAAAATATAAACTCTTGGGCTAGAAGACAGAATTCTTTATTCTGAAAATTTGATGGTATTTGATGTGTGCGGATTTTCTCCTGCATTTCAAAAACCCCCAAACTGTGAGCTCATATTTGCAACATGAATAAAATGTTAAGGTCATGGTAATAAGACCTTTTCAATCCCACAAAAATTTCTAATATCTGTGAAAGAGTAAAGTTTTATGTAAAATGTCTGCAATACATACTGCCTCAGAACCAGTGCTTTGATAAACAGATACAATCAGCAGGTCTAGAGATACTGTAAACAGATTATGAGCAAAGAAGGAAGAGAAGTGAAGACTAAAGAATGAATATGAATCTTGGTTGGGGTTAATTCCTACCCTTGAATATCCTCTGACTTGAAATTTCAAACATAATACCACTTCATTTGACTGAATAACAAAGTCAAAGCTATAAAAATGACAAATGAGAGCATAACTCAGTGGAAAGTGCACAGCCCCAGAGCACCATGTTTCTCACAGAATTAGTTCACCTTCAGGCAGTCACGTCACCTTCACTTCTACCTCCCCAGGACAGAACTGAGCCAGCTGTCCCTAGGCCTGGACGAAGCCTTGAATTCCTTCGTGCGGCCTGTGATCCATGGTGGCCCAGGCGGGAACCCGAGTTCAACTCAGCAAAGTGAGCTCTGCCACTTCTGGGAAGGTCGCTAACACAACGAGTCCCAGATTGCTTCCCTCCCACCAGTGCTCCCTCCTGCTCAACGTCCGATGATGCTCAGCTGCTAATGACACAACATTTGGCCGGCTCTAGCACCACGTACATGTTCAGGAGTTTTACAAGATACTTAAAAAAAGCAATTAAGGATTCATTCAGGAATTGCCTTCCAACTGCATGGAGGCAGGACTGGCAAACGCCATCTCTGAGAGCTCTCACTGCTCTCTTGTTTCATATAACCTCAGCTATGGCAGCATTTGAAGGAGACTTTTCTATATTTGGAAATACATGAAAACAAGACAGGAAAACAAACATACCTATAAAAGGTAGAGTGACATCTTAAGTGTTCAGTATTCCGAATCCTATGATGATGATAATAAAACTGTTTATGCAAAATGGTATTTAATGAGTTTGGGGAGCAGTTCCCAAACTTTTCTGAAAATAAGAACCTTCTAAGTCTCTTCTACACTAGGGAAGTCACTTCAGTACAAAAATAGTAACTTTTAAAATTTTTATTAGTCTCATCTTTTTAAAGTCACTACTTGTCAGAAACTGGCAACATCTTAGAAGTATTAGATTTCATGCAATGTATCACAGTTGCTTAAGATAAAACACTAACCACTGTGATAACTATACAAGTCAAGTAAAAGACAAGTAAGTTGTACATGATATATTTTATGTTTCTAAATTAGCAAGGTAACTTCAGACTGTCACTATAGTTAAAAAAAAAAAAAAAAAAAAAGCCATGCAAGAAAATGACAAAGGGAAAGAAAACTAGTACCATGGTGTCAAATTTTCTAGGAAATTTGTATCTCTGTCTCCACCACCACCAGCCAGAGGAACTCGGGGAAGGGATAATTTGGCCCTGCATTTATCAAGGTAGGCTCAACATTTGAGCCTCAAATGTTGTGACTGTGGAGGGTTTTTGTTAGTGTCTTTTCAAGGTGTACACTTGTGACTGGTACCAACAATAGCTCCTGCTCATACAACCTGCCTTTCCATACATGAAGGCAACTCCTGAGGACTATGGAGAACATCCACCCATGATTAGCGTGACTGCCATTTTCTCAAATGTATTTTACCTCCTTTGACCCATATTTCCCTTTTTAATAAAACTTCATCTTGTTTCATATACATCATACACAAGCACATACACACACATATATATAAAACCTTAGTGCATTAAAGACATCTCTGTTTAACTTAATACAGGGTGACTGAATCATCACGCACAATTCAAACAGTCTTCATAGAATTTCAAAGTGAGTGTCATCTTCAAAAGCATCTAAATCCAACCCTTCATTTGACAACTGAGGAAACTATAATAATACACAGAAGTGTGGTCATAGGATTCAAACCCTGGCCCCCTGACTCCTGATACAGGAGGATTCTGTTTCTGTCAAAGTAAGCATTATCCACTCTCATTGTCTTGGTTTCCTCCTCTTCATTCCTAGTGTTTTGCTGTGATTGTGGTTTCCCTTTATCTTTGTATCTTCCCAGGTGTTGGGGGCAGAAAAACCTGAAGCTAAGAAGACTAGAAGAACATCAGATATGACAGACATATCTGCACAACTCTTCACTTGTAGCAACACCACCTGGACTAAAGAGGTTTCAAAAGAGAGTAATAAGAAGAAAGCTGGGGGAGAAATGCTGTTCAACTTGGCTTTTTTAAATCGCCTTTATCTGATCAAGTCACTTCTCTTCTTGAAATCTTTCAATGGCTCCTTAACAGGACTGCCAAGGACCTGCGCAATAGGGCTCTTGATGGAGCTCCCCACGCCCCCAGCTGCTCCAACGCCCTCCACACTGTGAATTCCAGCTATACAGCGCTTCCTAGAGATCTCCAATTCACCACTTCCTCTCAGACCTCTGGGATGTTGGCTCTTCTGCTCCCTCCCCCATAGCCTCTGAGCCTCACACATCCCTACCATGTCTTCAGATCTTAACTTAGCTATCACTTCCTTTGGAAGTCTCTGCTGACCCCAAGCTCAAGTTAGAAGTGTTTTCTATCAGTCCCTGAGCACCTTGAGTTGTCCTGTCCCAGTGTTATAATTACCTGATGACCTATCTCCACCTGTCTGTAACCCCCACTCACAATATGATTTGCTCTCAATCCTGCTGTGCTCATAGCACTCAATGCAGTGCTGAGTTTATAGAAGATGCCTATTAAGTGCAGCTTGAATAATGTATGCATGAACAAGAAAAATAAAATCCTTAAATGATCTTCCATAAGTCGCCGCCAGCAACGCAAGTTCTTAGGATTGCGCTCTGCTATGGATTGGTTATCTTTTTATAATGTGTTTAGTTCAGCCTGGATATGTGGATCAAAATAAATCCACTCTCAGTTTTGTAATAACTGACAAACACACTGAGGCTATATATTTCACTGAATTTAAAAAGAAGCAAAGAAACCTCTTACAGGGTGTTATTAGGAGTTTTCCCTTCATAAGTAGGCAAAATGCTATATACAATGCTATACGTAAAAAGGCATTTTATTTATTTCCACTCGTATTTCAGATTATGGAAAGATGGTACAAGATGTGTTTGAAACTGTAATTTATTTCTAAAAACTCATATTAGAAACTAAAATTACATCCTAACACTTTTACCCAGCGTGAGATAAGTTCATAAGCAATAAGGTGGTAGCAATGAGAAAAGGAAGAAGATGTTCTCAACCATACGTGGGTTTACAGCAGAGTCAAATCCAACCCACGGACTTGGTTTGTTTGGTCTGTGCAATGTCTTAGATATTTATGAAGTATTTAAAAATCGGAGGATTTCATATAAAATGCACAACTTTGGCTCTTCAGAAATAACAGATGTGGGTAAATGTTCTGTGTCTGGAGCTACACAACTGGCCCCTTACACAAGACATCACTATAATGGTTCCCCATCCTCCTTTCTCCCCCAAAGTGATAGAGGCTCTTTCAGCCTGTTATTTGATGAGCCTCTACATTTGTGATCTCTGAATTAATATTTTGTGAGTAAAAATACAACATCACTTTGATTGCATGAGCTAAAGTACAATTATGAGGAAACTGGAAGCAGTCAATTCAAAGAGGGTTTTATGAGTCCCACAAACCAACAGAGTAAGAAAGGGGACTAGAAGGAGAACAAGAAGTTGTTACTACAGGAAAATCACAATTACTACCAAAGAAGAATAGACGGAAATGAAATTATATCCATTTCAAATTGTTCATCTCAAAGCTCCAATGAGACCCACTAGGTGGAATAGGAACCCCTTAAGGTTACCAGCACAGGACTTTCTTTTCACATCGTTTCAAACATAGATTCATTGACTGAAAGATCTAAACAGACTCTGGAGGACATTTAGTCCAACTGATGCACTTTTCTCAGGTAAAATTTTGTGGCCCAGAGAGACTGTCAAAAGCCATACAATTTGGTACATCACTTCCCCTCTCTAGCCCCTATTTCTCCAATTCATTCTCAGATACTGATAAAAAATGTCAGGTAGGCATTAAACGTCTGATATTTATATCCTAGGAAAATGAGAAATAAAGAAACAAAATGGACTTATTAAAGGTAGCAAGCTGGGCCAAGAGCCATATCTCTGATTCCCAAACCATTATGCCAGGCTTCTACCCATAAAACTGCAGAGATTAACGTCTGCTAGAACTACAGGCAATGCTCGTGATGGCCTGATAGCCCCCACCCACAACGCACAAACAAAAGGGCTGAATGGGGAGGGGGGCAATTATCAGGGAGGGAACCTAAAGCATGAATCTCAGAGCAAATTAATCCAAATAATATTTCATATTGACAAGGCTGTAAGGAAACAGATAGACTCATACTCTTTGAGGTCAGATGTTATAGGGGTGGGAAAGGAGATTGGTCAAAATCTATCAAAAGTTAAAATATTTCTCATGACAGGGAGCTTCAAGATGGCGGAAGAGTAAGACGTGGAGATCACCTTCCTCCCCACAAATATATCAGAAATACATCTACATGTGGAACAACTCCTACAGAAAACCTACTGAATGCTGGAAGAAGACCTCAGACCTCCCAAAAGGCAAGAAACTCCCCACGTACCTGGGTAGGGCAAAAGAAAAAAGAAAAAACAGAGACAAAAGAATAGGGACGGGACCTGAACCCGTGAGATGGAGCTGTGAAGGAGGAAAGGTTTCCACACACTAGAGGCCCCTTCGTGGGCAGAGACTGCGGGTGGCGGAGGCGGGAAGCTTCGGAGCCTCGGAGGAGAGCGCAGCAACGGGTGCGGAGGGCAAAGCGGAGAGATTCCCGCACGGAGGATCGGGGCGAACCACCACTCACCAGCCCAAGAGGCTTGTCTGCTCACCTGCCGGGGCGGGCAGGGGCTGAGAGCTGAAGCTCGGGCTTCGGTCAGAGCGCAGGGAGAGGACTGGGGCTGGCGGAGTGAACACAGCCTGCGGGGGGTTAGTGCACCAAGGCTAGCCGGGAGGGAGTCCAGGGAAAAGTCTGGACCTGCCGAAGAGATAAGACACTTTTTCTTGCCTCTTTGTTTCCTGGTGCGCAAGGAGAGGGGATTAACAGCGCCGCTGAAAGGAGCTCCAGAGACGGGCACGAGCCACAGCTATCAGCGTGGACCCCAGAGACAAGCATGGGACGCTAACGCTGCCGCCACCAAGAAGCCTGTGTGCGAGCACAGGTCACTATCCACATGTCCTTTCCCGGGAGCCTGTGCAGCCCGCCACTGCCAGGGTCCCGTGATCCAGGAACAACTTCCCCAGGAGAGCACACGGCGCGCCTCAGACTGGTGAAACGTCATGCTGGCCTCTGCTGCCGCAGGCTCGCCCTGCATCCGTACCCCTACCTCCCCCCGGGCCTGAGTGAGCCAGAGCCCCAGAATGAGCTACTCCTTTAACCCTGGCCTGTTTGAGCAAAGAACAGACGCCCTCAGCCGACCTACACACAGAGGCGGGTCCAGATCCAAACGTGAACCCCAAGAGCTGTGCAAACAAAGAAGAGAAAGGGAAATCTCTCCCAGCAGCCTCAGAAGCAGCGGATTAAATCTCCACAATCAACTCGATGTACTGTGCATGTCTGGAATACCTGAATAAACAAGGAATCACCCCAAATTGAGGGGGTGGACTTTGGGAGCAACGATACATATTTTTTTTTCCCTTTTTCTCTTTCTGTGAGTGTGTATGTGTATGTTTCTGTGTGTGATTTTGTCTGTATAGCTTTGCTTTTACCATTTGTCCTAGGGTTCTGTCTCTCCGGTTTTTTTTGTTTTGTTTTATTACTTAAAAATTATTTTCTTAATTATTTTTTATTTTAATAATTTTAATTTATTTTACTTTATTTTTATTTTATTTTATTTTCTTCTTTCTTTCTTGTTTTTCTCCCTTTTATTATGAGCCATGTGAAGGACAGGCTCTTGGTGCTCCAGCCAGGTGTCAGGGCTGTGGCATTGAGGTGGGAGAGCCAAGCTCAGGACACTAGTCCACAACAGACCTCCCAGCTCCATGTAATATCTAACGGCGACAATCTCCCAGAGATCTCCACCTCAACACCAAGACCCAGATTCACTCAACGACCAGTAAGCTACAGTGCAGGACACCCTAGGCCAAACAACTAGCAAGACATGAACACAACCCCATCAATTAGCACAGAGGCTGCCTAAAATCATAATAAGGCCACAGACACCCCAAAACACACCACCAGACGTGGACCTGTGCACCAGAAAGATAAGATCCAGCCTCATCCACCAGAACACAGGCACTAGTCCCTGCCAACAGGAAGCCTACACAATTCACTGAACCAACCTTAGCCACTGGGGACAGACACCAAAAACAAAGGGAACTACGAACCTGCAGCCTGCAAAAAGGAGACCCCAAACACAGTAAGATAAGCAAAATGAGAAGACAGAAAAACACACAGCAGATGAAGGAGCAAGATAAAAACCCACAAGACCTAACAAATGAAGAGGAAACAGGCAGTCTACCTGAAAAAGAATTCAGAATAATGAGAGTAAAGATGATCCAAAATCCTGGAAACAGAATGGAGAAAATACAAAAAACGTTTAACAAGGACCTAGAAGAACTGAAGAGCAAACAAACAGAGATGAACAACACAATAAGTGAAATTAAAAATTCTCTAGGAGGGATCAAGAGCACAATAACTGAGGCAGAAGAAGAGATAAGTGACCTGGAAGATAAAATACTGGAAATAACTACTGCAGAGCAGAATAAAGAAAAAAGAGTGAAAAGAATTGAGGACAGTATCAGAGACCTCTGGGACAATATTAAACGCACCAACATTCGAATTATAGGGGTCCCAGAAGAAGAAGAGAAAAAGAAAGGGACTGAGAAAATATTTGAAGAGCTTATACTTGAAAACTTCCCTAACATGGAAAAGGAAATAGTTAATCAAGTCCAGGAAGCACAGACAGTCCCATATAGGATAAATCCAAGGAGAAACACGCCAAGATACATATTAATCAAACAATCAAAAATGAAATACAAAGAACAAATATAAAAAGCAGCAAGGGAAAAAAAACAAGAAACACATAAGGGAATCCCCATAAGGTTAACAGCTGATCTTTCAGCAGAAACTCTGCAAGCTAGAAGGGAGTGGCAGGATATATTTAAAGTGATGAAAGAGAAAAACCTACAACCAAGATTACTCTACCCAGCAAGGATCTCATTCAGATTTGATGGAGAAATTAAAAGCTTTACAGACAAGCAAAAGCTAACAGAATTCAGCACCACCAAACCAGCTTTACAACAAATGCTAAAGGAACTTCACTAGGCAGGAAACACAAGAGAAGGAAAAGACCTACAATAATAAATCCCAAACAATAAGAAAATGGTAATAGGAACATACACATCAATAGGTACCTTAAATGTAAATCGATTAAATGCTCCAACCGAAAGACATAGACTGGCTGAATATATACAAAAACAAGACCCGTATATATTCTGTCCACAAGAGACCCACTTCAGACCTAGGGACACATACAGACTGAAAGTGAGAGGATGGAAAAAGATACTCCATGCAAATGGAAATCAAAAGAAAGATGGAGTAGCAATTCTCATATCAGACAAAATAGACTTTAAAACAAAGACTATTACAAGAGACAAAGAAGGACACCACATAATGATCAGGGGATCAATTCAAGAAGATATAACAATAGTAAATATTTATGCCCCGAGCATAGGAGCACCTCAATATATAAGGCAAATGCTAACAGCCATAAACTGGGAAATCGACAGTAACACAATCATAGTAGGGGCCTTTAATATCCCACTTTCACTAATGGACAGATCATCCAAAATGAAAATAAATAAGGAAACACAAGCTTTAAATGATACATTAAAGAAGATGGACTTAATTGATATCTATAGGACATTCCATCCAAAAACAACAGAATACACTTTCTTCTCAAGTGCTCATGGAACATTCTCCAGGGTCACAAATCAAGCCTTGGTAAATTTAAGAAAAGTGAAATCATATCAAGTATCTTTTCTGACCACAACGCTATGAGACTAGATATCAATTACAGGAAAAAATCTGTAAGAAATACAAACACATGGAGGCTAAACAACACACTACTTAATAACCAAGAGATCACTGAAGAAATCAAAGAGGAAATCAAAAAATACCTAGAAACAAATGTCAGTGAAAACACAACGACCCAAAACCTATGGGAGGCAGCAAAAGCAGTTCTACGAGGGAAGTTTATAGCTATACAAGCCTACTTTAAGACACAAGAAACATCTAAAATAAACAACCTAACCTTACACCTACAGCAATTAGAGAAAGAAGAACAAAAAAACCCCAAAGTTAGCAGAAGGAAAGGAATCACAAAGATCACATCAGAAATAAATGAAAAAGAAATGAAGGAAAAGATAGCAAAGATCAATAAAACTAAAAGCTGGTTCTTTGAGAAGATAAACAAAATTGGTAAACCATTAGCCAGACTCATCAAGAAAAAAAGGGAGAAGACTCAAATTAATAGAATTAATATGAAAAAGGAGAATTAACAACTGACACTGCAGAAATACAAAGGATCATGAGAGATTACTACAAGCAACTCTATGCCAATAAGATGGACAACCTGGAAACAAATGGACAAATTTTTAGAAACGTACAACCTTCCGAGACTGAACCAGGAAGAAACAGAAAATATGAACAGACCAATCACAAGCACTGAAATTGAAACTGTGATTAAAAATCTTCCAAAAAACAAAAGCCCAGGACCAGATGGCTTCACAGGCAAATTCTATCAAACATTTAGAGAAGAGCTAACACCTATCCTTCTCAAACTCTTCCAAAATATAGCAGAGGGAGGAACACTCCCAAACTCATTCTACGATGCCACCATCACTTTGATACCAAAATCAGACAAAGATGTCACAAAGAAAGAAAACTACAGGCCAACACTGATGAACATTGATGCAAAAATCCTCAACAAAGGATCTAACAAGCAGATCCAACAGCACATTAAAAGGAACATACACTATGATCAAGTGGGGTTTATCCCAGGAACGCAAGGATTCTTCAATATACACAAATCAATCAACGTGATATACCGTATTAACAAACTGAAGGAGAAAAACCATATGATCATCTCAATAGATGCAGAGAAAGATTTCGACAAAATTCAACACCCATTTATGATAAAAACCCTACAGAAAGTAGGCATAGAGGGAACTTTCCTCAACAAAATAAAGGCCATATATGACAAACCCACAGCCAACATCGTCCTCAATGGTGAAAACCTGAAACCATTTCCACTAAGATCAGGAAAAAGAAAAGGTTGCCCACTCTCACCACTATTATTCAACATAGTTTTGGAAGTTTTAGCCACATCAATCAGAGAAGAAAAGGAAATAAAAGGAATCCAAATCGGAAAAGAAAAAGTAAAGCTGTCACTGTTTCCAGATGACACGATACTATACATAGAGAATCCTAAAAATGCTACCAGAAAACTACTTGAGTTAATCAATGAATTTGGTAAAGTAGCAGGATACAAAATTAATGCACGGGAATCTCTTGCATTCCTATAGACTAATGATTAAAAACCTGAAAGTGAAACACTCCCGTTTACCATTGCAACAAAAAGAATAAAATATCTAGGAATAAACCTACCTAAGGGGACAAAAGACTGTATGCAGAAAACTATAAGACACAGATGAAAGAAATTAAAGATGATACAGACAGATGGAGAGATAGACCATGTTCTTGGATTGGAAGAAGCCGCATTGTGAAAATGACTCTACTACCCAAAGCAATCTACAGATTCAATGCAATCCCTATCCAACTACCACTGGCATTTTTTACAGAACTAGAAGAAAAAATTTCACAATTTGTATGGAAACACAAAAGACCCCGAAGAGTGAAAGCAATCTTGAAAAAGAAAAACGGAGCTGGAGGAATCAGGCTCCCTGACTTCAGATTATGCTACAAAGCTACAGTAATCAAGACAGGATGGTACTGGCAAAAAAACAGAAATATAGATCAATGGAACAGGATACAAAGCCCAGAGATAAAGCCACACACATATGGTCACCTTATGTTTGATAAAGGAGGCAAGAATCTACAGTGGAGAAAAGACAGCCTCTTCCATAAGTGGTGCTGGGAAAACTGGACAGCTACATGTAAAAGAATGAAATTAGAACACTCCCTAACACCATACACAAAAATAAACTCAAAATGGATTAAAGACCTAAATGTAAGGCCAGATACCATCAAACTCTTGGAGGAAAACATTGGCAGAACACTCTATGACATCAATCACAACAAAATCCTTTTTGACCCACCTCCTAGAGAAAAGGAAAAACATAAATAAACCAATGGGACCTAATGAAAGTTAAAAGCTTTTGCACAGCAAAGGAAACCATAAACAAGATGAACAGACAACCCTCAGAATGGGAGAAAATATTTGCAAATGAAGCAACTGACAAAGGATTAATTTCCAAAACATACAAGCAACTCATGCAGCTCAATATCAAAAAAACAAACAACCCAATCCAAAAATGGGCAGAAGACTTAAATAGACATTTCTCCAAAGCAGATATACAGATTGCCAACAAACACATGAAAGAATGCTCAATATCATTAATCATTAGAGAAATGCAAATCAAAACTACAATGAGAGAGCATCTTACACTGGTCAGAATGGGCATCATCAAAAAATCTACAAACAGTAAATGCTGGAGAGGGTGTGGGGAAAAGGGAACCCTCTTGCACTGTTGGTGGGAATGTAAATTGATACAGCCACTTTGGAGAACAGTATGGAGGTTCCTTAGAAAACCACACATAGAACTACCATACGACCCAGCAATCCCACTACTGGGCATATACCCTGAGAAAACCATAATTCAGCAAGAGGCATGTACCAGAATGTTCATTGTAGCTCTATTTACAATAGCCAGGACATGGAAGCAACCTAAGTGTCCCTTGACAGATGAATGGATAAAGAAGATGTGGCACATATATACAATGGAATACTACTCAGCCATAAAAAGAAAAGAAATTGAGTTATTTGTAGTGAGGTGGATGGACCTAGATTCTGTCATACAGTGAAGTCAGTCAGAAAAAGAAAAACAAATACCGTATGCTAACACATATATATGGAATCAAAAAAAGAAAAAAGAAAAGAAAATGGTCAGCGGAACCTAGGAGCAAGATAGGAATAAAGATGCACACCTACTAGGGAACGGACTTGAGGATATGGGGAGGGGGAAGGGTAAGCTGGGACAAAGTGAGAGAGTGACATGGACATATGTACACTACCAAACGTAAAACAGATAGCTAGTGGGAAGCAGCCGTATAGCACAGGGAGATTAGCTCGGTGCTTTGTGACCACCTAGAGCGGTGGGATAGAGAGGGTGGGAGGGAGGGAGACGCAAGAGGGAAGAGATATGCGGACATATGTATATGTATAACTGATTCACTTTGTTATAAAGCAGAAACTAACACACCATTGTAAAGCATTATACTCCAATAAAGATGTTAAATATATATATTTCTCATAGCCCCTGAACCAACATCTCTCCCAGGAATTCACAGACACAGATGCAGAAATAAGGAAAGATACATTACCAGAAATGTTCTCTTCAATGTTCTTAATAAACAGTGAAAAACTTGATACCAGCCAAAGAGCCCATTCCTTGTGTTCTGGTTAAATAAAATATGGCACATTCATATAACAAACGAATTGCAGAGCCATTAAAATGAATGCAATAATTCTACTATAAGTAGTAATATTGAAATCCCTAAGATATATTTAGTGGGAAAAAAAAAATCAAGTTGAAAGTAGTCTGTATTTAAAAGGGGAGTGGAGGAGTGGATATACTCCACAAGCTATGTTACCTGTGCCAAATGGCACTGGGCTCAGTAGATGAAGTGTGGGCAGAATGGGAGTTTACTTTTCTCATATATTTATTATTGTTTAATGTTTTTTATCTAGATATCTAGTATTTTATATTATAATTGTAGGTAATAAAAAATCATTTAAATATTTTTCAAAATCCTTTTGTTCTCTACTCTCTTCTTAGGTGGGCATCTCTTTAACAAACTACTTATTCATTCATTCAACTAACATTTAGTAAATGCCTGTGATGTGTCTGTGACTATCCAACCTTGGAAGTCATACTATGTGTAGGTTAGGTATGCAGTAGACAAGCATCCAAAACCAACTCCATATTGCTTGGTATGACGTGCCTAGAGAAAAGTTTTGATAAGTACAATTACTAGCTCCGCTTCTCAAAGTAAGATAAAGCAACCGAACCAAAAATAAATAAGTATCCTTGCCAGGCCCTTCCCCAGCCTTTCCCAAAAATTCTTTGATGGAGTCTTGGAAGGAAAGAAGGTAATGAGAAATTAGGTTCTGTTTGCCCTTCCTCCATTCATACACAACAGCTCTGAGGAAATGGACTAGCCAGAAAGCAAACTGCTCCTGACAAAGGGGAAGGGGAAGGAAGAGGTGGAAATGGCAAGAAATCAGTCTATATGTAAGTGGGGTCCCAAAGTGAGACTGCTAGGTACCATTTTGGTTATTCACGTGATGCTCATTTCTTTCCCAATGAATCACCTCATAAAAACCAAGGTAAGTGATGGGCCTACAACCAGGTGATGACTGATCAAACCCACAGCTAGCCACACCTATCCTCTGCCCAGATCACAGTCCTAACCTACCCTGGTGTGGGAGACTGGGCAACTGATGTGTTTGTATCTTTTCGCCTTTCCTGCTACTTCAATAAATGAACAGATTTCTTTTTCCCTTTTTAGCACCTGAGGTACTGCTCAGTTTGATGGAAATGTGTGGTAAGCTACCTTCGGCACACTGAGATGGCCTCCGGCCAACAGTCCTGGAACATTCTAGAGAATGTTCAGCAACAGCACAGACAGTGGCGTCTCCAAGAAGAATCTTACCTAGATCCTCACTTTAAGTAAAACTTCTACATGCAAGGGGATGAGAAGAAACACACAAGTTACCTTTACTACCACAGATCTGCATTAAGTGTCATGAAAGAGTAATAACTGAACAACTGAAATACTGAGGCAATGAAGAGGAAGGAGAGATAACTCCCAACTGGAGCAAAGTGTGGAATCTCATAAGATAGGTATCATACGGGTCACTCCAGAAGAGCCTATGGATGTGCTACGAGGAGATGGAACATTCTAAGCTCAAGGAACTTGAGCGTAGGGAAAGAACAAGACTCATAAATAGGGAAATAGTATATAGTTTATTTTGGCTGAAAAAGAAGATGTTTGAAGAAAAGTAATGGAGACAGGTTAGAGACAAAGGTTTGGGTCCTCACAGCTTTTGTATATTATTGTATACAAAAAAGGGGGGAGGGTGAAAGAGGACCTGCACTTCTAAAAGATTCAGAAATAGAATGAACTGCCATCTGAAAAGAGGGAATCCTTTCACATAAAACTAACTTCTTGAATGTACTATTCTAGTGACAATTTGACAGAACAGCTGCTAATGGATAGAAACTAGATCACTAACTGCCATTCTAGCTCAGTGACATAACAGTGTCACCAAAGGGGAAAAGAATAATTCTCATTTTATTTTTTCAGAAAAATTCATATAGGTATTATATTAACTGAAATGAAAATGTACATGTCTAATAAAAGGTTAGCACTGAGTGGTGCTTGTTACTTGTCATATAAATAACATAACTTACTACAACAAGTCTTACGAGGTTTGTTGGGAATGTATTCAAATGAGTGGCACCAGAAAAGAAAGCTAGCAAAAACAATCTCCACTCGCCTACACATTGTACATTTGAAATTGGATGTATTATTTCCTGCTAGTTTTAAATTACCACTTCATTCTTGAAGAAAAATGGATTACAAAAGGAATTCAAAAAGGAGCCCACTCAATTTTTGGATGGAAATTTCCCCTAGAAAATAATGTTTCCATTTAATGCTTTTAAAAGATGAAGAATATAACGAAGCCTTAAGAATAAGTGGGATAAAAACACTGATGTCAAAAAATGTTTAACCAGATTTACTTAAAGTAATTTCTATCATTTAAATACCTTAAAATATAGAATACATGGCTTTAAGGCACAGAGATGTAATGCAATACTTGCTTATAAAATGTCACGTGAATTTATTCATTCACTCAATGAATGTTTATTGAGTGACTACTACATGAGAGGCACTGGAGACACAGCAGTGAGCAAAAGACAAAATGAGCAAAACTTCTGCCTTCATGATGCTTGTATTCTGTCGGGGAGAGAAAACGAAGAGAATAAAGAACAAGAAAAAGGGGAAACGTGTAAAATATGTAGTTTGTTAGAGTGTGATAAGCGCTAAGGAGAAAATGAAAGGACCTTAAATGGCTCTGAGACTTTCTCAGCCATCATTTGTTGACTTCAGAGAGAGCTAAGATCACATGAACCACGATCTAGAGCTCAGAAATGAAAACTGGTCATCATTCCTAACATCTCTTTGCAAATTTGTGCAAATAGAATATAAACGTAGGCCAGAAAATAGAGCATTTCCTATCTAGAAGTTCTGAGAAGATAATCTGACTTCATCCTTCATTTACAAGGAGAGACCAAAACCCAGCACAGGAATTTAGAATCCTTGCCTTTTAACTTTAAGACCTGTACTCTTTTCACTATCTGTTCTAGATGAACACAATATGAGCTGAAAGGGAGCTTTCGGATGATTTAGACCAAGCTCTTCATTTTGTAGATTAAAACTTGAGATCCTGGGAAGTTAAATCCCTTGGCCAAAGTCAGGGTTTACTGAAAACACATTTCAAACTCACTTCTCCTAGCATCACCTCCTGACTATGCTTCCACAGGCCCACTCCCTCCAGGCTCCAGGATTAACTGCCTGTGCAATTAGCAATTAAAGTGCTTTTCTACTTTTTCAAAATCCTTCTGAATGAGCTTGCAGAGCCTGGCATTGCTCTGCTGCTCTGTTATATGCCAGTTGCGGAGGGTACTCCAAGGCTCAATGGGAATTTTTTTGAAAAACCCATTACATTTTTTTTTTCTTTCACTTTGTTTTTATTTTTTTTTTTAACATCTTTACTGGGGTATAATTGCTTTACAATGGTGTGTTAGTTTCTGCTGTATAACAAAGTGAATCAGCTATACATACACATATATCCCCATATCTCCTCCCTCTTGCATCTCCCTCCCACCCTCCCTATCCCACCCCTCTAGGTGGTCACAAAGCACTGAACTGATCTCCCTGTGCTATGCAGCTGCTTCCCACTAGCTATTTTAAATTTAGTAGTGTATATATGTCCATGCCACTCTCTCACTTTGTCCCAGCTTACCCTACCCCCTCCCCGTGTCCTCAAGTCTATTCTCTAGAAGGTCTGGGTCTTTATTCCTGTCCTGCCCCTAGGTTCTTCATGACCTTTTTCTTTTTTTTTTAGATTCCATATATATATGTTAACATACGGTATTTGTTTTTCTCTTTCTGACTTACTTCACTGTATGACAGACTCTAGGTCCATCCACCTCATTACAAATAACTCAATTTCATTTCTTTCTATGGCTGAGTAGTATTCCATTGTATATATGTGCCACATCTTCTTTATCCATTCATCTGTCGATGGACACTTAGGTTGCTTCCATGTCCTGGCTATTGTAAACAGAGCTGCAATGAACATTCTGGTACATGCCTCTTTCTGAATTATGGTTTTCTCAGGGTATATGCCCAGTAGTGGGATTGCTGGGTTGTATGGTAGTTCTATTTTTAGTTTTTTAAGGAACCTCCATACTGTTCTCTAGTGGCTGTATCAATTTACATTCCCACCAACAGTGCAAGAGGGAAAAACCCATTACATTTTAAACTACAAAACCACAATCATAACTTCGTAGCTCTTTGAAAAGAGAGTGGAAACTCTTACCTTTTCTTGACTAAAAGTTTTCAAGATGCCATAACAATAGAAGATTGATGATGGGATATAGTTCTGCAAAAATTACACTATCCTATACATGTCATAGTCAAAAACTTCATTACCTGAGGCAGAAATAATATAGGAGCCAAACAGATTTATTCCAGGCTATTGGGTCTTCCTATACCATGCCTTCACAAGGATTTTCCTCCCTCTGATCAGGAGGTGAGCTTTGACTTCCATACCGGAAAGTTCCTGACAGACTCTCCTGGCTCTCTCATGCACAGGGGACCTCTTCATCTCCAGGGAACTGGGCTTCTGCTTCAGGCAGCCTCCCCTACCATCTGAGTCCACACAGATCCCCTGTCACCATCCCAGCACTAAGGAGGTCAGAGTTTCAGTCACTTTCACATCCAGATGCTTTTCATTCAAGAATATGTTTAGATATTCTGCTTTTCCTAACAAACGTCATGCTTAAAATTCAGAGTCATACAAATATCTCTCTATATAGCTCATATATATACATATACGAGATATAGTCAATCTACTCAGGTGGAGACAGTTAGTTCCTAGGGGCTTAAGAATGTCACCATCAATTAACTTTAGAGAATAAAGTAATCGCATCATTCATCAATCTTCTGAGAAAGCTGCAAAATTAATCTCATAATATCAAGATAAATCACTACTTTTAAAATTGAAACTTGCATCTCTCTGTGTGACAAGTACATATGACTTACATTAAACTAAGAATGTACTTTTTAAAGGAAAAAGGACTGAGACTAATGACGGCTGAGCTGAAATATTAGGGCTGAAAGAGAAATCGCATTATTTGGTGTCAACCTTTTGGTTTATATCAAATGCCTATGACCTCTAACCAAATATCAGCAGCTCCCATTCTTGATGAAGAAAATATATGTTTAAGGAGCTATTACAATTTGCCTCACCTACTAAAAACAAGGAAAATAAGTAATCAACAGCAGAACACGCCTTACAATACAATAATAATGCCTTGGTCCAATAAAACCAAGTGGGAAAATTACCATCGCTGCGAAAAATCTCTCCAATAAAAGCAACATTAGCGATAAGGCTGTTTGGTTTTCCTGTGAAAGTTCTGTGCTACGACCCAGCAATGTCACGACACTTCTTCCCTCAGATCCTCATCCAATGCAGACACTAACAGAAGGATTAACGGGTTTACAAGGTAGGGTTTCAGGTCCTAACTGTTATCTTCTGGTTAGCCACTTGTTAACTGTGATACCAGCTTTTATTAGAGAGTGCCAATTGTGTGCGTGTGTGTGTGTGCAAGTGCATGTACAGACACAAACAGATATGTGTGTTTAACTATCAGATTGTGTCTAACACAGTCTGATTCTTCCGAGTGAGAAACTTCTTTTTGTTCCAAAAGCCTTTTCTAGCAGCTACTGCTTTCTCTAATTTGTGTCACTTGTTTCTAACTCCCTTCCTTTCTGCCTTCATTTTCCTTAGCTGTGTTACCAAGTATTAGCTGGCCCTCCACTCTCAATTCCTTCTTTTGCACAGCTCACTATTAAGTGAGCATTTCCCTCCTTAAGCTGGCTTCTTTCAAACTCTTCACAGAGTCCCCTGGTTGCCTAGTGGTTAGGATTCTGGGCTTTCACTGCTGTGGGCTGGGTTTAATCCCTGGCCAGGGAACTGAGATCCCACAAGTCCCGCAGCCAAAAAAAAAAGGAACCAGCAAACTCTTCACAAAGCCCTAACATTATTGCCAAAACATCAAATGATTGTTTTGTAGGATCAAAATGGCATCTTGTAAGAAAATACATAATAAAAGGTGCTAAATTTGGCTAGTACACAACTACGAATTAGAACTATAATAAGTCAAAAGAACTAGGGTGGGATAGATCTGAATTTTAGGCTCTGGTCTCTGCTAGCTTATGACCTTGCTAAAGTTCTTCCTCATCTCTAACAGAGTATAATAATATCTATATCACAAGACTGCTACACAGGCTACCTGAAGACATGGGAAACACCTAGCACAGTACCCAGTATGGAGTGGGCACTCTGTAAAAATTAGTTTCCTCCTTCCTATAAGCAGGTGTCTGGAACTACCACAGGTATAAGAAGTACCCTCAACTAACCACAATCCAGCTTCTAATCCTTCCAGCTCCCTTCATTCCACTGAGAAAAGCTGATAGCATAATTTTCATTGTGCACAATGAAAATACCATTACCCCACCAGAAATTTCACATGTAAGTGCTACTGTGGGTGAAGTTCCGTAACAGAGGCAACTAAGCAACATGTTCGGTTACCAACAAAAATGTAACAAAATTCTATAATACTTTCATTTTTAAATAATGGACTTTATATTTTAGGTAGTTTTCGGTTTATAGAAAAATTGAGCAGAATGTTCAAAGGCTTCCTGTAGACCCCTTCTTCTCCCCCAACTTCCCACAATTTCTCCTATTATTAACATCTTGCATTAGTGGGCTACGTTTGTTACAACTGATGAACTACTATTGAGTATCATTATAAATTAAGGTCCATAGATCACATTCACTCTTTTGTTGCACATTCTGTGGGTTTTGACAAATGTGTCCACCATTACAGTATCACACAGAATAGTTTCACTACCCTAAAAATCCCCTGTGCCTTTAGCTTTTAAAATAAGAATATGTTTTACTCTGGTTATGAAAGTAAAATATAGTCACTGCAAAAAAAATTTTTTTCAACAATTTCAGAAGGTAAAAAAGCAAAAAGATCCATCATAATCCCAGCTGGTATATAACCATAATTAAGTGCCTTTCCGCCTTTTTTTCCTATATGCCACCATATACGTATGTAGGGGTGTGTGTGTGTGTGTGTGTGTGTGTGTGTGTGTGTGTGTGTGTGTGTGTGTGTGTGTGTGTGTGTGTGTGTGTGTGTGTGTGTACGTACTCTCTTGTATATTCTCTTTATTCACTGTAAGTTAAACAGACATAATGTCTATAAAAAAGGAAAGGAAAATTCCTCAGAATTTCTACAGTCTTGGTTAAATCTCTCAAAGGAGACCAGCTGTAGTCCTTCAGTATATGAGAATCCATTTGTTAAGTGGCCTGACTCAGTCACAACTCTTCAGAGCTTCTGCACCGTCCTACCTTGATCTCAGGCCACAAATTTCCATGTTGTTTCCAATTCCCTAACCCACCAGCCCTACCTCAACAAAGCAAGGGATAAGACAGGCCACAGTTAAAAGACAAGGAGTTATTTCAAGTCCTGTCCTTCCTGCCTTCCTAAGTCTCAATATATCAAAAGGTGTTTATAATTAATTTTAGGAGAGTGCCCTGTTCTGGTTGTTCTGCTGGATACTTTTGGCAAATCACTATAAGGCTTTAAAGAAAACTAAAAGCCTTCTTATATTTTTATTTTTAAGGATCATAAACTTTCCAAACTTTACAGTTCAAGTGACAGGTAAGACTTGAGTTCCAATCATCCCTTCGTTCTTGAAAATCACTCTGCCAATCTACCCAGTGGGGATAACTGCACTCGCTATCTTTTTTACTCATTTAAAATAAAACAGGGCTTTGAAAGGAAGATAGGGAGGCGCTAGTCTAGAAGAGACAGGAGCAAAGAACATCTTAGCTTGAAAGACTGACAGCTTCCGGTGACAGTAACAAGGTAATAAGACAGTCAGTCCTTCTTAGCAGGAAAATAGATGTAGCCTGTCCTCTGAAACAAGTTATTTCTAGCCTCTCATCCATCTATCCCAAAGTTTAAATGACAGCTTAACTCTCACCCTTCATTCTTTTTATATCTTTCCAGATGTCTATAGTAGGTACACAATAAGTATTGGCTGCATTGAACTGAATGTCCCAGCAAGCAAACCTGTGTGTCAGTACAGAAAGGAGGGATGAAGAATCACCATAACGCTAGGACGCAATTTCAAAAGGGGAAAAAATTCACTATCCACAAGCATTCAGGAACACATTTCACTTTGATTCTGAATGAAAACAGTGCATAGAACTCTACTGTCTATAATAAATTACATTTCAGTAAAACCAATGGTTTATGTTAGATACATAAAAGTAAGCATAGCATCCAGTGATGTTATTTGGAAGAAGTCTAAAAGATGACCAGAAAATACAAGTGTTTGTTTCTTACATGTAATACATAAGGTTTCTGTCAGTACAAGACCTCTCTAAGACTCCTGAGGCACAAATCTGCCATTCGTTTCTGAATCTTGAGACATACCTTGCAGCAAGTAGAGACCATTAAAGTACTGCGCTCTAAGGAAATGAACAGTTGGGGTGGGAGGAAATAAGCAAATGGGCTTCCCCGCTTATGACCTTTGTTAATAGAAAGCTATCTTGCTGTGGATTCCCCCACATTGGAAGAGCAAGTTCATTATGACTAATGAACTTCGCCATAGGGAGGCAAGGGCATAAGCAGAGTGGGAAAAAGCACAGGGCTAGAACTCTGGAGGCTAAGCTACAGTCTCCATTCTATACTATTGGCTATGGAATCTCGGGTAAGTCAGTGCACCTCTGAGACTTGATTCATTTCCTCACTTCTTAATATGAATGGGTGGGACCAGAGCTCAACATTTTTTTCATCCAAACTTTCTGCCAAACTTTCTCACTTGACTGCCAGCACCTCTGTCACAGCCAAGGGAATTCTGATCAGTGTATGTTCTGTAATTTATATTATGGAAACAGGCACACTACACAGTAAGTTCTATTAGTAGTACCACCAAAATACATCCAGACTCCATTCACTTTTCCCCTTCTCCACACTATCACCCTAATTTAAACTACCAACATTTAAATTTACCAATATTTAAACTTCCTGGTCTACTAAAAATACAAATGCAAAGTAGTCTCTTAAAACTTAAATCTGGTTATACCATTCCCCTGTAAACAAACAAACAAATCCTTCAATTTCTTCCCAATTACTCCAGTGGCTTCCCATTGCACTGATAATAAAGTCATAACTTTTTACACACAAGGTCCTACTTTACCTGACCTGTCCCTCTGCCTCATTCTCTACACTTTACCTCCAGCCTACTTGCTTTTCACTAATCTTCAAACAAATCAATCCATATTCAGACATATTCCTATTATTTTAACAAACTAAATCTATGTGATAAATCAAGGTTTTGTTCTCAGAGAACACCTATTAGCATCTTTGATTAATATATTTTTCCAAGTAATTTCTAGGAAGATACATTAATTATATATGCTAAGAGATACAAAGTAGAAATATGACCTCTAATTGATTCCATCTCATTTTCAGATCACTTGCTTATAAAAGCCCTTACATTAAAGCTTCATAAAATCACTGATCTTTTTAACCGTAAGGACAAACACCAACAACTAATAATTGATTTCATTACCACCGAGGGGTCTTTTAGTCACTGCCTGAACAGTTCATAATAAAGCAACTGGGTAAAACAGTCTCCACAGTTTTAAATTGTTGTTAAGATCATGGCAACTATTATACAATATCCAAAGTTCACATTCTTAAGGAATCTGAAAGGAGATGCAACTTAAATCTATAAAACATGTGGGGAGGGGTATTTATTTTCACAACAAAAACAGATTTAACTAAATGACTGGGTCTATTTCTAAGTCCTTCTTGAAAAATCTTACCGGCTTTGGGAGGGGCGGGGATATTAATACTTAAAAGTCTACTAAACAATATACATGCTTGGAAGCCAAACTAATGATTGACATACTAAACTAAATCTTGCTATACCAGTCAGACCATCTGGTACATTTCTACCCAAACTCTCTACCCCACCAATAAATCAAGGACACCCAAACCCATGCTGCCTTATCTAGACTTCCCTCCATTCACATCAATCAAATAAACAAAAAAATCAACTCCATTACATTGTTTAATTATGCCATTCATGTTCATTTTCATTTTCTAACTAGATACAAGCATCTTGAATGCCGAGATTATTCCTTAAAATTCTTGTTCTGTCCCCAGAACAGTGGTTTCAAACTTCAAAACTTTACAAATGAGATCCCTTGTTCATAAGCCTCCAAGATTCTGGTTCAGCATAGCTGGGGTGAGCCATGGAATCTGTGCAGAGCCATATTCCCATTTCCCCAAGGGATTCTGATGTGTGGGATGTTGGCGAATCAAAGCCACAGAGCCCTTACATTGCGCTCATATCATGGCCAGTTTCACAAATTTTAGAAATGAGGTGGTTTCCAATATCAGTCAACTAATAGTTGGGAGGGAATCCCATCTTTATAGAACATGAAGGAGATCTGAAACGGAAATAAGCCTGTGAAATGGTAAGTGGTAGAGCTGAAGCCATACCCAGGCCCAGTGATTGTGAGTCCCACAATCTCACTGCTCAGCTACTTCTCTAGAGAAAAGACAAGGGCAGTGTTCAGAGCTAAGCACTGACATGGTGGATGACAAGGTGAGGGTAGGAGGTGTGGGAAGCAGATGGCTAAGAGCACAAGAAGAGACTGTACAGGCACCACTGACAGCTCTAGAAAGTTCACCAAGTCCTAACCCATGCGACCTTTCTCATCTCCACTGACCACCCTAGGGATACTAGCCAGATACTAGCCCACTACTCTGAGTAACTTCCTCTAAAAGAACTTCTTCAAAGTCTTTTATATAAGCTCCTCTTCATGACCTACATTCTGAAGTGAAAGCATTTTTATCATACTTGATCTCAGGCCCATATCTGCTTAAGATAAAGTAGAGGAGAGTGCTTCATGCACTGTACAGCACTATTAAAACATACTTCGATACTTAGCAACACATTCTTTTTTTTTTCATCTGAGGTGCTATTTTAAAAATTCAAATTTATTTAAGGGATTTTCAGGTATATATTTTAAGCACTGTTATCTTTTTTAAAATACTAGGTATTTTACTATAAACTACTCCGTATGTAAAGTGACTTTTAAAAAAAACTATAAATGGCAATGTCTAATGTACATTCCATGCTGAGGATGACAAGTTACTTTAGCAATTCTAAGTCCTCAAATAATTTCAAGTATTCCATTTTATTCTCAGCTTTGTGCTTACGCCACTAATTTTACTTCTGTTTTTTTTATTATTATTATTATTTTTTTTTTTGCGGTACGCGGGCCTCTCACTGTTGCGGCCTCTCGCGTTGCGGAGCACAGGCTCCGGACGCACAGGCTCAGCGGCCATGGCTCACGGGCCCAGTCGCTCCGCGGCATGTGGGATCTTCCCGGACCGGGGCACGAACCCGTGTCCCCTGCATCGGCAGGTGGACTCTCAACCACTGCGCCACCAGGGAAGCCCTACTTCTGGTTTTATATAACATAAAACAGCACAAGAGGAAAATGAAATCAATCAGCTAAGGGCCCACTGACAAGTGTTTCAATTAGGCTCTCTTATGTGTAGCTTACAAAAGATTCCCTTCAGCCACTTCATCATTCGGGAGGGGTGCAAGCAGTAAGGGAGGTGGGGAGGAAGGTCAGTGTCAATAAGTAAGACATGGGGCTTCCCTGGTGGCGCAGTGGTTGAGAGTCTGCCTGCCGATGCAGGGGACACGGGTTCATGCCCTGGTCCAGGAAGATCCCACATGCCGCGGAGCGGCTGGGCCCGTGAGCCATGGCCGCTGAGCCTGCGCGTCCAGAGCCTGTGCTCCGCAACGGGAGAGGCCGCAACAGTGAGAGGCCCGCGTACGGCAAAAAAATAAATAAAATAAGTAAGACATGGTCAAGGGAATCTAAGACCAGGAATTGAAATGCCTCACAGAGACTTGAACCCAAATCAGTCCATCATTCACTCAATAAATATTTATCTAGTGTTTGCTATGCGTCAAGCCCTGGCGATGCAGCTATAACTCAAGACAGGCATAGCCCTTACTTTTATTGGGCTTCCATTCTAATGAGAAAGTCATTCATTCATTCATTCAGTATGTTGTATTACAAGTGTTACTGAGCACTTACTTGTGCCAGGAACTATTCTAGGTGCTGGGGTTATAGTAATGAACTTGTAACAATAAATGAATAAATAGACAGGACAATGCCAATTGCTGGTGAGGACTATGAATAAAAATTAATCAGTAAGAGACTATAGTGACGGGGACTACGGTACAGTGCCGGTGCCAGGGGAGTGAGCAGGGATAGGGAGGTAGTTGAAATCAGAAAGGGTGATCAGATGGTCAGATGTACTCCCTGAATACGTCTCTGAGGAGGTAATTTTTGATGTGAGGGACATGTTAATATTACAGAGTAGAGAGTCGCAGGAAGAGGCACAGTTAAGTACAAAGGTCCTGTGGGAGAACCTCAGGTCAAGGAATAGCAAGGAGGCCAGTCTGGCTAAGGACACTTATTGGGCACGAGGCTGGAGAGAAGCCAGGATCTAGGACATATAGGTAAAGAATCTGGATTTCAGTCTATTATGATTAAAGCCATACGAGGGCTGATAGTGGTACCTATCTGATTTATGTTTTCAGATCAAGCCAACTGCTGTGTGGAAGACAGACGATGGACAGGAGTGGGGGTAACTGTGGAAGCAAAAACAAACAAATAAACAAGAAAAAAAACCACTAAGAGGCTATTTAACAATAGAGCTCAAGCTAGATATAACGACAGCTGAGGTGGTGGTGAGAAGCTGTTAGATTCCAGATCTGATCTGCAAGTGGAGCCAAAAAAATTTATCAATGGACTAGATGTAGGAGGTGAGAGAAAGAGGCAAGTCAATCCTAATACCCTCATCTCAAAATTGTCCTTCACGATGAATCTTTTGTGAAAAGCCTTTAGTTGTATTTGAAATTCACCCTGCCACATTTATTTTTTTATTTTCATTTTTTATAAATTTATTTATTTGTTTGTTTATTTTTGGCTGAGTTGGGTCTTTGTTGCTGCACGCGGGCTTTCTCTTGTTGCGACGAGTGGCGTCTACTCTTCGTTGCGGTGCATGGGCTTCTCACTGCGGTGGCTTCTCTTGTTGCTGAGCACGGGCTCTAGGGCACATGGGCTTCAGTAGCTGTGGCACGCGGGTTCAGTAGTTGTGGCTCGCGGGCTCTAGAGCGCAGGCTCAGTGTTGTGGCACCACACGGGCTTAGTTGCTCCGCGGCATGTGGGATCTTCCCTGACCAGGGCTTGAACCCGTGTCCCCTGCATTGGCAGGTGGTTTCTTAACCACTGTGCCACCAGGGAAGCCCCCTGCGACTTTTAGAACAATACATTTACATGTAATATAAATGTCACACAAGACCTCAAATATCTGAACTCTAAAAGGATACTACTTTACCTTTCCTTACCATGATTCACGGTCACTGTTTTGTCAGTGAGTCATTCAATAAGCAGATAAGTATCTCAGTCAGACATAGCTGGAAACTCAGCATAGCTGTCATGAGCCAGATTCTAGTGTTGCGGCTTGAGACAGACAGGTATGAGAGATACAGAGAATTCAGTAGTAGTAGATCAAAACAGCTTTAAGAGTTCTGACCTAACCAGACAAGAAAAGTATGAAAAGAATATAAAATTCCACAACAAGCAGAAGAGATTAGCTGAAAGAAGTTAAGTGCCTCTGATTTGTAGGACTGCAGATTCAAATGAGGTAAAAGAATTATTTAAGAATAGAGACCTGGAATCCTCCAGGTGTGGTACTGACTATACAAAATTGTGTAGCATGTCCTCCAGTGGCTGGGGAGGAATATCCGTGACATCCATGCCCTCCACCAGGTCTCAGACCTCTGGCTGGTAAATTACTTAAGTCGCTTTATATAATGAACCTGCTCATCCTGGGATGACAATTCTAAATCACTCTGGGTGAGAAGAACTCCAGGAATGTTTAGTTTTAAATAGAGACACAGGACTTCCCTGGTGGCGCAGTGGTTAAGAATCCGCCTGCCAATGCAGGGGACATGGGTTTGACCCTGGTCCGGGAAGATCCCACATGCCGTGGAGCAACTAAGCCTGTGCGCCACAACTACTGAGCCTGCACTCTGGAGCCATGAGCCACAACTACTGAAGCCCGCGCTCCTAGAGCCCATGCTCCGCAACAAGAGAAGCCACTGCAGTGAGAAGCCTGCATACTGCAATGAAGAGTAGCCCCCGCTCGCCGCAACTAGAGAAAGCCCTCACGCAGCAAGGAAGACCCAATGCAGCCAAAAATTAATTAATTAATTTAAAAAATAAATAAATAGAGACACAATGATCAAATCGAACCCGTAGTATTAAAATCTCTGATGTTAAGTTTAGGAATCATTGTGTAATCATCTGGACAAAGTTCAATATTTAACTGATAAAATGTTTATTATGTTTAAGACAGTTTGATATATTAACAGACTATACTCGTAATTTCAAATTAATTTATTTTAAATTTGTGATTTTAAACTGAAAGGTGTAAGAGAATTTTACTAGGTTCTCCTTAGTATTGGAATTCTTAAGATTAACTTTATAAATTTTGTATTATTGGGTTTACGAGAATAGTTTAGGTACTTGGAGAAGTTCTGGTTATTAGATCAAGGCACTCGAATGCTTAAAAAGAACAAAATACATTAAATTTATACATGCAATTTAAAAGTGTTTATGGGAATTTAATTAACTAGGTCTGTAATTGGGACTGATTAAGGCTGTTTATTAGTACTCCTCTCGATTGTTTTGAATGGTAACCAAGCAGGAAAACATCCTTCCAGCTTCTCCCCGAAGCCCGCTTACCCACTGGCAGGAGAAAGGCTGGAGTTTGCAAACTTTGCTGGACTCATACTTTAAAGTGAACAATCTTCCCCCCTCCTAGCCTCCCACTCGCATAAGAATGGTGTGTTTATCTTGACTTTCATCTATATACTCGGTGTCTACTTGTTCTCTAGGTAAAAAGAACTGAAGTACCCAAAGGAGTTGAAAACTCATGTCTGCACAAAACCCTGCACAAGAATGCCTACAGCAACTTTATTCATAGTTGCCAAAAGTTGGAAGCAACTAAGATGTCCTTCAGTAGGTGAATGGTTAACTATATGTTATATCCATACAATGGAATATTATTTAGTGCTAAAAACAAATGAGCAATCAAGTCCTGAAAAGGCATAGAGGAAATTTAAATGCATATTAGTAAATGAAGGAAGCCAATCTGAAAAGGCTACATACACTATGGTTCCAACTATAGGACATTCTGGAAAAGGCAAAACTATAAGGACGGTAAAAGATCAGTTACTGCCAAGGGTTGGATGGGAGTGAAGGTAGTGAAGTGATTAACAGAGCACAGGGGATTTTCAAGGCAGTGAAACCATTCCGTAGAAGACTGTAATCATGGATACATGTCATTATGCATTTGTCAAAACCCATAAACCTGTACAACACAAAGTAAGGTCTAATGTAAGCTATGGACTTTAGTTAATAATGTTCATTTATCAATTTAACAAATTTTGTGCCACGGGAGAAGGGTGTATGGGAACTCTCTGTATTTTATGCTCAATTTTTTCTGTAGGCTTAAAACTATACTAAAAAAGCAAAGTATGTTAATTTTTAAAACACACGCAAAAAAGAAAAAACACATGCATAAGTAACTGAGTATTCCAAGTTTAGAGAAAAAGAAAATTTTAAAACAATAAAAAATTTACAAATTAAGCCTTTCTTTTTCTCTCTCTTTTCTTTCTTTTCTTTCTTTCTTTTCTTTCTTCTTTCTCTCTCTCTCTCTCCCCCCCTCCCCTTCCTTCCTTCTTTCCTCCCTCCCTCCCTTCCTTCTTTCTTTCTTTGACCTTCCCCAATTTTGCCTTCAAACTTCTCCACAGATATGGCCAGCAGTGCCAGGGATACTGAGCTCATAAAAAAAGAAATGAAGAAATCAGTGCTTCATTTAAGAATTTAATCAAATAAGTGGACAATGGCATACAAGGCTTTTTGGTTGCTAAATTATAGCATTTAAGAGCTTCCCCCTAAGTTCCTAGAACTTGAACTCAGACATTCACATACAGTTCACTCCAACAGCTGGAATTAATTGGCATCCTTGCTCAATTTCTCTGAAAGGAATTCTCCTAAGATAGCTATAATTGCAAAAGCAGTTTCTTGAAATTTCTATCCAGATGACTAATCAGGTCTTTAATTTAAAAAATAAAACTGCTAAGAGTTTTGACTAACAGAAACATAACTACCACACTCTGTGTGATCATTCTGATGTTAATTTACCCTTAAGGGGTCCTTTCCAAAATATAAGTAATAAAAGTTTTAAACAATGATAAATAAATTTATGATATAGAAATTTAGTCAAACAGAAGTAGTCCTATTAGCAAAAAAATCCATTAAAAATAATTCACACTTATTTCCCAAGTCCCTAATATTAAAATTCATCCTATGTGAAAAATTCTGTTAGTAAGAACTATATTTGCTACACTTTGTGTATCAAGCTATCTTTTTTTTTTAAAAAAGTCATCCCCAAAATTTTGATCTAAAAATAATCACTTCTAAGTTATCAGTTTTATACACGTCTCCACTACTTATACCACAGCAAGAAAGGCAAGGGCAACCAAAACAATAAGTATGAAATGTTTTCTAGCTCTGAAAAATTCCCTCTAAGAGTACTTGAATTTAATTTTTAGAAATAATTATATGGTTTTAGTGGTTTTCATAAGGCATTTTACTTAAAAGAGATGATTTTCAAATGACTAAAATGTTACCATTATCTCTCATTTATACAAAAATTTTCCTGGAGGGCCCTAGGGACCCATTACAAATCTCAATTGCTAAATTGGAGGCATCCTCCACTAAATTAGCAAGCTCCGGCCCAAATCAGATGCTCACTTACATATAAACACAACTGCAGACTCACAGTTGACTACATTTCAGCCTGTGACTTGTAGTACGAAGTACAGAAGTAGTCTCTACCTCCTGGCTACACTGTGAAACTCACACTTAACAGCTAAGTACATAAACTTTAGTTGTGTACATAATCCTATTCTTTATGAAGAGACCTTAAGTGATTCAGATATTAATTTGGCCATGAATTGTGAACTGAAGCCAAAATTTCAACAGCATAGGCTATACAACCAAAGGTAACCTTTCATGATTTCCTGAGGAGAATATAATTGCTTGTTTGAGCCAAGAAGGGCATAAACTGCAAATCCACCAAAACAACTTAATCAGCAAATATTTGACATATTGCCAGCAAAGGGCAGTTCAATCCTTGTAGCCATTTGATGCAAAGCTATTACTGTCTATTTTTATTACGATTTTAAATTATTATTATTATTATTGGTATTATATCATCATCACCATATTATTATTATCACCACCATGTGTATTTCTTTACACTGTTAACAAACATAACTTCTTTTGTAGCACTTGACAATTCATAAACCCAGGAGAAGGTTACAGTAGTCACATAGGGCAAAACGGAAAAGTACAGTATTTCTTAACCCTTTTTAAAGATACTTTAAAGAAACTGATGCCCTGCTTTGCTGAGTAACTTGTCCAGGACTACTGAAAAGCTAACCAGTGGCAAGGGCTTGACACCAGTTCTTCTCACTCCACACCCACATCCTTTCCACGAAACCATGCTACCTTTTATTAGCTACTGTTCCACTGGGATTTAAAAGAGCAGAGGTAGAATTATTGAGAAGGTAGCTTCCCTCAGAGCAGTTGTTTCCAAAACAATTGTGGTACTATCCTCTACAAATACGTGTTCACTCTTAGGATGATGCAGACAGCTACAAGGGTTTTGGACACCTGTCCCACTCCCTCACTCACTGTGTGGCTCTGGGCAAGCTGCATCCCTTTTCCTGAAGCTTTGTTTTTTTCACCTATAAAATGGAGGTTATGGCAGTAGCTATACCTCACAGGGTAGTTGTGTGGATTCGATAACATATAAAGTAGGTAGTCAAGTGCCCAGCTCAGAGTCCGTGCAGAATTCCTAAAAGGGGAAGAGAATCACAGGGAAGGAACTCCAGGCTGCGCTGGCCCCAGTACAGTGAGAGAGACTGAACTGGGAGAAAAGGATAAGGAAAATGCTATTAATTCATATTGTACTAAAGCTCATCCACTAAGGAGCCACACAAACTCTGTGACTCTGAAACTTTCTTTCAGAAAATTTCATCCCTTGAGCTCAAATACAATCTTTCTGGCAAACTCCTTCCATCTCATCACCCTCAGTATTAATTTTTTTGGCTGTGCCACCTACAAAAATAATCAAGGAATAAAACAGCCACTCTCTGATCCTCTACTATGAGGCTAGCATTCTGCTGGATTCTGCCAAGAATACTAAAGAAATGAAATACTACGTGCCACCTTCCAAAATAATATAGCATTGAAGACAAGAGCAGCTCACACAAAGCTGCTGAAGAAATGTGGTAAAATACACAATGAAGTACAGAATTGTACAGTACTAACTATAAGCAGGACTAATAGATTGGGTATGAAAGAACAGAAGACTTGGAGGAAGGGACATGGCAGGTGGGGGGACAACAGAAGCCAAGGCCTGAAGGCCTGAGGGTGACAGTGGGCAGTGGAGGTTGTGGGCAGGGATCTCAAGGAGGCTACAGAGCAGACTCTACACCGAGGATAATCCTTACTGCACTGGAGGGCAGGCAGGGGATGGTGAGAAACCGAGTTCAGCAATAGGTATGGTAGGGCCAGATAATGGACGGCCCTTCATAGTCAGGCAGAGACATTGACCCTGATGAAGCAGACAGGAGGGAAGCACTTCAGGTTCCTACACAGGGAAGGGCAATGTTGAATGTGGTTGGAGCGAACCCCAGCCCTCCTCACTGCCAACACACCCATCTCTCAGCTACTGCTCCACCGCTGTGTACTTTAGTGGGAAGAGCCCTTGGCTGCAGGAACAGCCTCCCCCAGTTCATACCTCCTCTCAGGGGGTGACTTGCTCAGAACCAGGCACTTGGGGAGGCAGAAAGGGAGAGAATAACACATGGTTACAGGGAAAAGGAGAGCCATACAGGAGAGGAAATCAGAGACTGTGAAATGAGTCACATCAGGCACCTCTTGGTAGAGCTGAGGGTGTTGAAGGGTCTGGCCCTTTGCCTCCATTTGTGAGAGCTCTGAAGACCCATTCCAGCTCTGAAGCACTCTATAGGATCAGTTACACATTCATTGCAAGTGAACTTCTCTCTGTTCAACCTGCCTTCCTTACTTCCTTGCAGGTGAAAGTACCTGCACTTCCCATTAACCTGCATGCAGCCCTGCCGCTGAGCCTGTTTCCAGGGAACCTGACCTAAGACTGTGCTTAAAGAGGATGAATCCAACAGCAGAATGTAGAAGAAACTGAAAGGCTGGACCCATGAATCAGAGGAGCCCAGAATGAAAGTTATTTCAAGACCTTCACTACTTTATATCTGGATAGGAAAACAGTAAGGAAGATGGAAAAGTAGAGGATGAAAGTGGAAGTCATTTTGATGAAACTCTGCAAACATGGAGACCGATTACATATATGGAGAGAGAGGAGTCTAACGTAACATGACCCCAGCACAGATAAACGAATTTCTCTCAGTCAGTGAAAATAATGTTATGCCTGAACACAATGAGATAATTGGTCCTGGGGCATCCAAAACACTTTGGTTGAGTTGGGTTGAGTTGGAGAGAGTAGCAGCACATTCAATGAGTTATACTAGGTTGCCTGAATTTGGGGGCATGAATAGTCAAGGCTAGAGATGTGGTTTGGGAAATCGGCACAGAGAAGTGACAGCTGGTACCATAAGGGTCATGAACTCTCGTGAGGAAGTGAGGAGAGTCAAAACCATGGATTTCAGGATGCCCTCAGGAAGCACAAAGATAAGGCCTCTGCAGAGAAGAAAGGGGTCTTCAAGATGCCAGATTTAGCAGATAAAAATACAACAGAATGCCCAGTGAAATGCTGCAAGGGACACACAATTCTTCAGTGATAGCAGCAAACAGTGTCAAATAACAAAATAAGTGTTAAAGATGACCAAGAATTTGAAAAGGTCATGAGTTTTTGCTAAGTGTAACTCACTCGTAACCTTTAAGGGAAAACATTCTAGTTTTTATTTGAAAAATCCTATAAAAGATTTGATTCCTGTGTTTGAACAACCGTGTGCGCTTTCTTAGCATTTTGATTTCTGGTTAAATTATTCTTTTACCAAAATTGCTTCCAAGGGGGGAATTTCACTGCTCCTCAAGAGAAAGGACAAATGTTCAGCATTAGAAATCCTCCTCTTCCAACTGAGAGAAGGTTAACATTCCTCAAAAATCTGGCAGCTCTCAAAAGGCTGGTTTTCTACATTAATATATGCATTTTAAATGACCATTTAAAACCTTTAAAAAATGTCTTCTCTCTCTTCTCTAAAGACTACAAGTTGCTTCGAGTGATTCCATGAACTCAGGGGACCCACAGCAATTAAAAGGAAGACAGTTCCCTACATGTTTATGTCTATGTCTTTTTTTAAAAAATCACACTCACCAGGGAAATGAAAAACATGAATTGCACTTATTAAACAACATGAGTTACCTAAAATAAGCTTTAATTCCGAGGGATGTTTCGATGTGTATTTTCATGTGCACGTATACCGAAAGGGTTGTAGTCTGGAAATATTAGCATTGAAGAAAGCTTCCTAGATATCCTATGGGCCACATATGCATAACAAATCATTTCAGTTACTTACTTGCAAGCAAAGAAAAATAAACATTCTTCATAAGAAAAGTCTATAGGTTTGAAAACCTTAGCTCTTGACTGTCATCTCAAATTTGCTTTTGCATTATAGCCCATCTCTGAAATACAAAAAGGCCATGTACTGCCCTCCAATGACACATAAAGCTTCCACTAACAACTCCATGCAAAGACCAAGGCAATATATCACCATACTTAAGGATTTGCCTAGATGCTTTATGAAGCCCAAAAGCAATACACGGGTTTATCAAATCACTGAAATATTTCTCTGGTCATATTTTTGCTCCAAGTACAGCAATATGTATAATAACACAACAACAAATAAAGAAGTTGGGTAACAAATTATACGTCTATACACACACACACACAAAAAAACCTGTCCATTTGTTCTTTGTGGGTTTTAAGATTTTTCTTTACTCAGAACATTATAGATTGAAGAAGGTTTTACTTAAAGAAGGCAGGAACTTGTCAGCCAAGTATTTTCAATAATCTACTACTGAGGTAAAAATCTTCTGGAAACATAAGAAGTATCTGAAAGTATAGTTTTTCAAGCTGTAGTTAAGCTACCAGCGCTCTCTAATTCTGAAAACTTTCAAGCCTGCATTTGAAAACAAAATTGTATCATAAGCAGCTGTGTTTTCATGTTTTTCTATTTTCAGTTTGATTTAGCTCCCCTGATAGAGCAACATTTTAAAAATATTTTCTTTTGCACTAATTATTCCACGATGAGTAGTATCAATAAGTTCTGCAATATTAATCAACTTAAAATTAGCAGGATGTCTAGTATTTGGTTAATCTATGTTCCAACAGTTAATAGGTTATGGGTGAATCCTGCCAGGCAAATTTCGATTGTTTTCTAACACATTCATGATTCTGCTAGAGACGGCTGCATATGTTAGGCTAAGAAAGGAAGTTTGGAGCATGAATTGGGTACTGATCTATGGCTCTGGGCCAGCCAAGTACAAATCACTTAAAGGTTAAGTCTTAATCTCTCCGATCCTGCCTCTAGGAAGTGGTACATCCTCGTGTTAAGAGCTGTGCTGTAGGGTCAGATGCACATGCATTCGAATCCATCTGGTTATCAACTCTGTGGGTTTACAATCTGCTGGTTAGAATGGGTTGGTGGTGGCAGTTACTGGTTCCCTATAACACCATCAACCATCTGTAATATTCCAAATGTATTAATATAACAGGGGCAGAGGGAAAGAACTACTCCAGATGCACATCAACCCTGGAAGTCTCAGGGAAAGTAGAAATGTTTAACTGTTTCCCACAGGCTTACAATTATTTTAATACATTTAAAGGCACTTGGAGGGGTTTCCCTGGTGGCGCAGTGCTTAAGAATCCACCTGCCAATGCAGGGGACATGGGTTCGAGCCCTGGTCTGGGAAGATTCCATATGCCGCGGAGCAACTAAGCCTTTGTGCCACAACTACTGAGCCCGTGCGCCCGGAGCCCGTGGTCCACAACAGGAGAAGCCACCGCAGTGAGAGGACCGCGCACCGCAATGAAGAGTGGCCCCCGCGTGCCGCAACTAGAGAAAGCTGGTGCACAGCAACGAAGACCCAACGCAACAACAAAAAATAAATAAATTTAAAAAAAAAAAACAAGTTTAAAGGCACTTAGAAAGTCATGTAATAGACAACTGTTTATTAAATGCCTATTATGCATTTAGAATTTTTAAAATACTACCCAGGTCATCTTAAATAAACAAACCCAACAATCTGCTGCTCATCATGGAAACTGCCTCAAATCACCAGGAAAAAAAAAATGCCCCTCCAGAAAAATTAATCCTGGTCTTCAACAAGAAAATTTTATAATCGTAAGTACTTCTGTGAAACCAAGTTGTCATCATTAAAACTGACCCCTGCTGCTGGTTCCTGCCCATACTAGCCCTAAACTTCAGGACAGAAGGAAGAAGTATCAGCTCACAGACAACAGAACCACTGCCAATTTCTTGCTTATTATTTCCTTTAATTCTTTTTCTTGGGCCCTGTTCAAATTGTTACCACTTTTAAAAAGTGCTATTATCAATTCAATTCTTGTGAGTATACTCAGGGACTTGACTGAGATGGCATGTATCCAAAAATACCAATGTCCTACACTAAAATTTCCTTTAACTTTCTACTTCTAAACTTTTCCCACAATAAACTGTATGGTACATTTTCTCCACATATGGTATTAATCTGCTTTTTAAAAAATTAAAATAGGAATTATTTGATGGGTCTTCTGAAGAGTTCTACCACATTCCAAAATGTCAGAAGAAAATGAGAAATAGAGAAAAACCGAAATGATGTATCTTTTTGGCACTTCCCACTGAGATCAGTTATAATCTGTGGTGAGGGCTGCATTTTCAAGATGTGATTCACCGCCAGATCTCCAACCATCTTCTCTACAATGATGATTCAACATGACTTTCACTCCAGGCCTAGCTCTCCTGATCCTGGTAGTTCAAACTACCTACTGAACTCTCTAGGACTCAGTTTGTTCTTTTGTAAAATGAAGGAACCAGATGACATGGTCACTAAAATTCTTCTCAGCTCTAAAATCCTATGGTTTGGTGATTTCTAACTGGTATAAATGGCTATCACCTCAAGTTCAGCATATGTAACATCTATTCAACCCCTCTGACCATAAAACTGCAGCCACCTCTGGCTTCCTGTTTCTATAAATGGTTCTGTCAACCTCAAACTCACTCTAAGACACTCAAATTGTTCTTAGCTCCTTATTAATCCCCCTCAACTGGACACATTCTTCCTTTTCAGTGTCTTGTTCTAGCTCCCCTTTCTCAGGCTTCATGGCATTCTCTTGCAGATCCCTGGGTCTCTCGGTTTTTTCCTCACCAATTATCCCCGATGCGCCAGCCACATTAATGATTCAGGGTCAACAATGAAACACACAGTAACAAATATTACAGTAACAACAACAAAAAGTTAAGAAAAAAAAACCCCAGAAGTTTCCAGAACAATATCCAAATTATCTTTTTAGTAGACTATCAAAGAACACAGGAACAGCTAGACTTTTCATAAGAAAACATTTAGGAACTACCTACACACCCCACTGTCAAGAGATTTACTTCCTCAATGGCTGTCAAACTGGTGATGGGATTGAGGTGGAGGGGAAGAAGTGATATTTACCTTAGTCAGCTACACTAGCGGGCATGCCTTTCTCTGTTCATTTCTCCTTACATGAATCCTACCTATCTGCTATGGTCTAAATGTTTGTACCTCCTCCACCCCTAACAAATTCATATTTTGTAGTCCTAATCCCCAAAGCCGATAGTACTAGTAGGTGAGGCCTTTGGGAGGTGGTTAGGTCATGAGGGTGTTGTTGCCCTCATGAATGGGATTAATGTTCTTTAATTTTTTTTTTAATTTTTTAAAAAATTTTTTGGCTGTGCCACACGGCACGCAGAATCTTAGTTCACCAAAGATCAAACCCGTGCCCCCGGCAGTAGAAGCCCAGAATCCTAACCACTGGACTGCCAGGGAATTGGGATTAATGTTCTTTAAAAAGAGCTTCCACAGAGCTCTCTAGCCAATTCCACCACATGCGGATACAGTGCAAAGTCTTGACCTGGAAGAGGGCCTTCACCCAACCATCCTGCCACCCTGATCTGGGACTTCCAGCCTCCAGAAATGTAAGCATAAATTTCTGCTGTTTATGAGCTATGCAGTCTCTGTATTTTGTTATAGCGGCCCAAACCAACTACGACACTATAATTTAAGCTCAGCCCAAATCTCTTCCATGTCCACACCAGAGCTCTCTTTCTTTTTAATCCAGAAACCACTCTGGTCCTTTTCATTACTGTTTAAATTCCATTCAAACACTAACTGGACTCTTGGTTAGTTCCATTTTGGTGGCAGCAGAGAAAGAGCTGGGACATGACTAGTCAATGCTGGCTTCATACCACAACCCTCAGAATACAAAGGCCCCACAGGTTATCAATAGTTTACAACTGAACACAACTGAGCACATCATAAAGTATAATGCAGAAAGTGCTAAAAGATAAGTTTATAAAGGAGAAAACAACAACAACAAAAGCAGAGCAAGCAAAAAGAGCAGAAAAGGAAAAAGATTATTTCTGTGAAAGCCAAAAAAGTTTCAGGGAAAAGATAGGACTTAAATAAAGTCTTAGGGTTTCCCTGGTGGCGCAGCGGTTGAGAGTCCGCCTGCCGATGAGGGGGACACGGCTTCGTGCCCCGGTCTGGGAAGATCCCACATGCCACAGAGTGGCTGGGCCCGTGAGCCATGGCCGCTAAGCCTGTGCGTCCGGAGTCTGTGCTCCACAACGGGAGAGGCCACAACAGTGAGAGGCCCGCGTACCACCAAAAAAAAAAAGGTCTTAAAAGATGGTCAGAGCAGAGTTGGGGAGGGATCAGGAGGACACAGGCTTGAAAAGGGTAAAGGACGTTCCTTCCTCCAATATATAGCTGCTCTGGCTGCTTCTCCACTATGGAGTCATAAAAGTTCAACCTGTCGATCGCCATTTACAATCAGCTTCTTGGCTGCATAAATTAATACAACGATTTTTTGCTTCTGTTGGGTTATTTTATCTCACTGAACAAATAGTGTGTTGTGATTAAAGCTATTTGTCAAAAACTGACAGCAATGACATGTGGCGTCAAAGGTTCTTTAGTACAGCTCTATAGGCTGTCTCTTTCCTTCTTCCATGTGCTTAGGGCAGCTCAGTTCAGCACACAGAGACAGCTCCTATCCCTCACCCTCTGCCTTCCCGGAATAATGAAACATCCAACATCACTGATGTCAACACTGTTAACTAGAAGACAATTTCTGGCACGTGAGTAATTTTTTTTTAAGTTCTGACGTAGAAGTGGCCCATGTTTCTTGTAATGACAGGACAGGCTGGGTAACACCAACAGGAGACCCTCAAAATCTTCCTTGTGACTGTCTGAACAACACCACTCAGGTACCACCTCTTCCATCATTAATTTAAAGGCTCTTTGACTTATCAGCAGTTTCCCTCTCACTCTTTCCCCTCTATAGACATTTATAATTAGATCCTATAATTCAACTGATAACGTGTTTATCTTTCTCCACTAATCAATTTTAAGATCTTTGAGAATAGGAGGTGTCAGTTTTTATATTCAACAAAATAAGTTTTATTTCTGATAGTAAAAATAACAGAGTTTAGAGAAGTTGGGATAAAGAGGAATAAAGATTTTCTAGATTTAACAATTTAATGATTAACTTATTATTAATTAATAATTAAAGATTTAATCATCACTAGTGTTATATTAATTTTCTTCTGTTTTTTAGCTAAGTGTATAAATATACATTTCAATAGAATTAGGAAAACATTTATTTGAGGTATAATATAAACCATAAAAGATACCCACTGTAAATATAAAATAAAATGACTTTTAGTAAATCTGTAGGGCTCTGCAGCCATTACCATATCTCAGATTTGTCCAGCCATAATCAAAATCCAGTACTGGAACAATTTTGTCTCACCAGACAGTGGTGACAGTTTGCAGTCAGTCCCCTCTTCCAAACCCAGCCCCAGGCAACCACTGATCTGCTGTCTTTATAGATTTGCCTTTTCTGGGAATTTTATGTATATACAACCAGGCTTATATAACCGAGCATAAATGTTTTCAAGGTTCAAACGTGTTTGTTTGGTTTTTTAAAAATATTTATTTATTTTTATTTTTGGCCGCATCGGGTCTTAGTTTCGGCATGCAGGCTCTTCGTTGCGGTGCGCGGACTTCTCTCTAGTCGTGGCGTGGGCTCCAGAGTATGCAGGCTCAGTAGTTGCGGTGCACAGACTTAGTTGCCTCGCAGTATGTGGGATCTTAGTTTCCTGACCAGGGATGGAACCTGTGTCCCCTGCATTGGAAGGCGAAGTTTTAACCACTGGACCACCAGGGAAGTCCCTCAAGGTTCAAACATGTTGAAGCATATTGTCAGTAGGTAGCTCCTTTTTATTGCTATATGAATGTTTGACATTTTGTGTATCAATTCAACAGTTGACGGACATTTAGGTTGTTTCTTGATTTTGCCTATTCTGCATAGTAACATTAGAAACATTCATGTGTACGTGTCTTTGCGTGGAAGTGTTTTCCTTTCTCCTGGATAGATTTCTGGGAGTGAAAATGCTGGGTCATATGGTAATTTAATATTCCGCTTCTAAAAAAGCTGTCAAGGGCTTCCCTGGTGGCACAGTGGTTAAGAATCCGCCTGCCAATGCAGGGGACACGGGTTCGAGCCCTGGCCCGGGAAGATCCCACATGCTGCGAAGCAACTAAGCCCGTAAGCCACAACTACTGGGCCTGCACTCCAGAGCCTGCGAGCCACAACTTCTGAAGCCTGCACGCCTAGAGCCGGTGCTCTGCAACAAGAGAAGCCACCACAATGAGAAGCCTGCTCGCCGCAACTAGAGAAAGCCCACTCGCAGCAATGAAGACCCAACACAGCCAAAAATAAAATAAATTTATTTTAAAAATAAAAAGCTGTCAACATGTTTTCCAAAGTGAGTATACCACTTGATATTCCCACTAGCAATGTATGAGGGTTCCAGTTACTCCACATTTTTGCAATATTTGGTATTATCTGTCTTTTCTATTACAGCCATTGGATTAGGTGTACAGTCACATCACACTGTGGTTTTAATTTTCATTTTGTTTATGACTAACAACTTTGAGCTTTATTTCATGGGCTAATCAGCCACTGGTATATCTTCTTTGGTGAAATATCTATTCAAATCATCCATTTAAAAAATTGGGGGGAGTTTTCTAATTATTGAGTTTTGGACCCCTATATATTTTATGTATTTTGGAGATAAATCTTTTATCAGATATATTATTTGGAAATATTTTCTCCCAATTTGTGGCTGATCTGAAAATGTCTTTAGCCTTCATTTTTGAAGGACAGTTTTGCTGGATACAGAATTTTTAGTTGACAGGCTTTTTGTCTTGTCTTTGAACATTTTAAATATGTCATTACATTGCTTTCTTGCCTCCACTGGTCTGGATGGGAGATTAGATCTTAAACATATTTTTTTCTCCTGCACGTAATGAGTTGCTTTACTCCTGTTGCTTTCAAGATTTTCTTTTTGTCTTTGTCTTCCAACAGTTGGACAATGATGGGTCTAGGTATGGGTCTCTTTATGTTTCTCCTAATTTTGGTTCATTTATCTTCTTGGATAACAGATTAATCATATTTTTCAATAACTTTAGTAAGTTTGGGCAATTATTTCTTCAAATATGTTTTTGCTCCTTTCTCTATCCTCTCTTTCTGGTACTGTCAAATTCCTTTCTAATATACATGACCTATCAATTTTTTTTAATGAATATTAAAAAGTCTCCTTGGGCTTCCCTGGTGGCGCAGTGGTTGAGAATCTGCCTGCCAATGCAGGGGACACGGGTTCGAGTCCTGGTCCAGGAAGATCCCACATGCCGCGGAGCAACTAAACCCGTGTGCCACAGCTACTGAGCCTGCGCTCTAGAGCCCGTGAGCCACAACTACTGAGCCGTGTGCCACAACTACTGAAGCCCGCGTACCTAGAACCCACACTCTGCAACAAGAGAAGCCACTGTAATGAGAAGCCCGCGCACCACAGGACGAGTAGCCCCTGCTCGTCACAACTAGAGAAAGCCCACGTGCAGCAACGAAGACTCGATGCAGCCAAAAATAAAATTTAAAAATAACAGATAAATAAATTTTAAAAAAAAAAGAAAAAAAAGTCTCCTTGTTTTCTGTCATCCTTCAAAGTTCCTTCAACATTCAGGAAATTTATCTTAAATTACAGCTCAAAGGTCAATAATACTAAATCCTGTCAGTGGTCATGACAGTGGTCATGAATTAATTACTGTTTAAAGTTTGCCATCTTTTGACTATTTCTAAGTCACTAGATAGAACATAGCTTAAGCAGCAAAACAGTATAACAGTTTCTCAAATACTGAGAAGTAACAAAGGTATACCAATGGATTGTATTTTTATAAAGCAACTGATAGTAGCTATGATAATTACTATCATGACAAGCAGTTGATATGTAGATTACGGATTCCCATCACTTTTTAAAAATTAGCCAAGAAATTTTGAAGGGAGGAAGGTATCACCTTTGAAACAAACTCTTCACTTAAAAGACCCCAGTTAAAACCCTAACTTAGCTGTTTCCTAGTAAACTGTGTAACACAGGATAATTTACTTATCTCTAGGCTTCAATTATCTCATCGGTAATATGGAGATACTAATATCTATATTTAACACAGGATTATTGTGGGAATTAAATGAGGTAGCATCTTTAAAATGTTATTAGCATGACAGGTACCAAAAAAGTCTATAAAGATTTTTAGCCAGTTATAAATGCCTTCAAATTAGAACTAGTTACATAGTTCTTCTAAATGTGTTTTAAATATAAATGTATCAGAGCTTAATTTATATTTCCAATAAAATACTTATGTTTTCAAATACAAGTTGGAAACTGTATTTCCAAATAAAATAAGACATAATATAAAATTTTTTACAAATTTAAAGCAGACAAGAAATAAGTTATTTCATTAAAAAAACTTTATCCTTTAAAATTAAAAACATGAAAAAGAAAATACATGATTTTTATAGTTTTTAAAGTCACATGATCTGAGAGCTTGGAAATTTTTTGTTGATATCAATTGGCAGACACCCATCAAATTACTCAGACTTACAAAGAATAACAATTTTGGCAACTTACATAAGCTTACTTACAATCAAAGTCTAGACTCATAGATTTTTATCTTCCACTTAAACACTTTTTGTCAATTGTTAAATGCTCTGAAGCAATTCATGTTAATTTTTTCAGTGACAGACATAAAGGGTTATTATTAGAAAGTTTAAAAGAAATATTCTAAGCACAGTAATGTGCATCACACTACAGCAGGTGTGGATGAGGAATACTGATGATACAATTATAGATCCTTTATCCAGGAAAAGATCCACGCTGGTACTATTATTTTAATCATGAAGATATAAGATCATATAGTCCAACCCCTCCATTTCCAAGAGAAAGAAACTAAAGACAAAATATGTTAAGTGACTTGCTCACCATCACATAGCTAGTTGCACAGCCTTCATCAAGACTCAGAATTTTGCTGTATGGTGCTTTCCCAACTTCACCTGTCTGCTTCTTAACAGCCGGAAAGTCTCTATAAACAATTTTGATCGTACAGGCTTCTGTGTCAACAGTAATGCAGTATAGTAGAATAAAAAGTAAGGATTTGGAATTTATTCACTCATTCATTCACTTATTCATTCAACACATACTGAATGGCTAGCATGTGTCACCGTACTAGGTAGAAGACGCAAGCTGAACTCCATACCTACCACATAATTATTTGTGTGACTTTGGACAAAAATTTCTTTAGATCCCAGCTTCATAATTATTAACATGAAGATAGTAACATCAACCTTTCTCACAATGTTGAAAGACTGAATGAGATCATGTACTTGGAAGTGCCAAGTAAGGTCCCCAATTTATGTACAACTGGCCTATTATCTGTATTGCACACCATATGAACAATTGCCACATGAATGTCCAACCTCATACTTAACATGTTGAGATTGAACTTACTATCTTTCCCTTCCTGTAACTTTCTTGTATCCTAAGACATTTCATCTACTTCCTTTCAAACCTTTCTTGTATCTCCTGACTCTTTATCAGTACCATGAAAAACCATGATGATATCATATAAAGATTTTAAGTTAAAATAGAAAAGCTGGCCTCAGCATGGCTACTTAATTTCTCTAAGCTCCCATCAAAGACAGAACAAGTTTCAAAGCACGTGAACCTGAATTAAGCCATTAAGCACTCTAGCTCTATAAGATAAAATTCAAAGTCCATCTTTGGACATAAAGCTGGTAAGATTAGGGTTGCTTACAAGTGTTTCCACTTTAGGTGGAAATTATGTGTTAACATCTGAATTCCCAGGAAAGGTTAGAAGTGGCAAGCAGCCACTTGAAAGCTACTTTACTATGCACAGTGCTTTCCTACTTTGAAATCTTCCTTCTATTGACGTTTTGTGAATGAGGAAACTGACCAAGCAGCAGAAAAAAGGCAAACTCAAATTAAAGTGCTTCCTCTCAATTGAACAAGCCATGCCACTCCCTCATCAATGAAAAAATGTAAAAATGAATATATCCCAAGCATCTACCACCCTCATCCTAAATATTTCAAGTTCTACCACTAGGCACACAGAGGAGTTACTGTGCATGGATTTCTAGTATTAATAATAGCAAAAGAGAGTGAGCAACGGTGCTAGCTTTTGCTTCCACACATAAATAGCAGAAAAATAAGACTTATGAAAGGCAAGAGAGCAACAAATAACCAAAACTGCCCAGAGTTTCTTCTTCTTACTATATGGTCATTTATCTCCATTAAAAATCACTCGGAAGTCAGATTTTATTAGGAAAAACGTAAAATATTTTATTCAAAGGAAAATACAATGTCTTGTTGTGATCAGTTCCTTCAGGCCTCAACAATTCTTGTACCATTCATCTCCAGAGCATTCAGAACTCTGAGTTTAAAGACTCCTTGGGAAATCAAAACCATAATGCAGAGGTAGATGGTTCCTGATGGCACAAACCAACTCCTGTGTTCTGCAAGTAGGGTTACTGAGGCCCAACACCCTTAGGTGATGTTACAGATTGAATTTTGTCTCCCAAAATGCATATGTTGAAGTCCTAACTCCACCACCTCAGGATATGATGGTATTTGAAATCGAATTTTTTTCAGAGGTAATTAAGTGAGGTCACTGGACCCTAATCCAATATGACTGGTGTCCTTATAAGAAAAGGAAATTTGGACAAAGGCACAGAGAGAAGATGATGTGAAGACACAGGGAAAAGACAGCCATCTATTCACCAAGAAAGGCTTGAAACAAATCCTTTCTTCATGGCCATCAGAAGGTGGGCCCTGACACCTTGACCTCGGACTTCTAGCCTCCGGAACCATGAGATGCTGTTTGAGCCACTCAGTCTGTGGTACTGTGTTATGGCAGCCCTAGCAAACTAGCATGGTGATGAAAAACAGTCAGGATCAAAACCCAGCTTTCCAGACTCTAATATGAGGCTTTCTGACTCACTACACTGTCTTGCAATTTAGCTCTCTGTTTTCACTCAAAGTTCTCTCCCATAAAAATCTTACCACTTGTTCAACTTGTTAAAGACCATGTTAATATATACTGTTCATGCTGGCCTCTTGTGAGCTACACTTCCCCATCACAAAAAGACATTTTTGTATAGATGTCTCATGAACTCAAGCCCCAATGTGTAAAACCCCAATCAACTACTCCACAAAGTTAGTATGGACACTGTTTTATAATCTAAGAAAGTCTAGGTCCAAGATTCAAGTCCTTGGACAAGTCATCTAACCTCTCTGAGCCTCAATTCCATATTAGTAATACGAATTCACAAACAATATAAATTCTACACCCCCCAAAAAAGAACCTTCAAAAGGCTAATGTGAAGGTTAAATTGGATAATAGCCCTTTCAAACTGCAAAGTATTAAAAGCAATTCTCCATGCAATCAAAAACTATTTCTCTCTCTGGCACCATTGTTTTTACTCATTCAAACTCAAAACCATTGATATTTCCCTCTCAAATTGCCTATAACTAATAATTCACCTAGGTTTGGCATTTCTTTCTCAGCAACATCATTTTTTGTCACTGCTTTCTAATAAATCCTCATGATTTCAAATCTGCACTGCTCTGAATGACTGATTTATCAGCTTCTGGCTTCCTCCTTATCTAATCTATATCACATCCTAATATCAGATTTATCCTCCTAATACACTCAGCTCAAAAGTCTTCAGAGGCTCTCTAACCCACAGAACCAGGTCCCACCTACAGAGCCCTGCATTCTATGACAGGACCGCAGCCGGGGGGGGGGGGGGGGGGGGGGGGGGGGCAGCTCCTAAGCTTATCTCAAGGTTTACCATGTGCCCAAGGGCCTTGCCTCATACCCAGCCAGTATGAACAGACAGATCATCAAAAACTTTCATATAACCCTACTTGCTTCTTCCCTTGAGCTTCCCACTGATCGACCCAACTGTCAAAGCCGGATCCTCTAATATCATTAGGAACTTCCTCTTAACCTTGAATCTGGGAAGGCACCATTAACAAGGTTAGGCTGGTTAATTCTAGTGCACACCCCACATGCTAAGGAGCATGCCTGCTGCCCAGTATCATTTTCCTTCTGCTTCTCTCTTGGCCCAGCAACTCTCTGCCCCTCTCCTACTCTTTAACATTGAGGGTCTACCATAATCAAATTCACAGCTCAATGGGAACCCATTGCTCCATCTCAGCCAGTGGTTTCCAATCCCATCAGACCAAATACAAATATTTTATTCCTGGAATAAACCTCACTTGAGAGTGATATATTATCATTTTTATATATTACTGGATTCAAGAGGAAATGCCAGGTAGGCAGAAGGATGTGTGAGAATGGAAACAAAGACAGGGTCTTAGCTAAAGAGAGGCATGTGTAAGTCATCATGTTATAGCTGCTATTTAATTCATGAATAAAATCACATGGGAAAGAGTGCTGATTAGAGAAAAGAAGGCCCCTTCCCTGTCCTAAAACTCCATAATATTTAGAAAAGGAGACAACACAGAGAGAGAGAAAAGCTACCCACTTGGAAAATCTGGTGTTAGCTAAACAGGAATGATAGAAACTAAACTGAAGTGGTATGAAAAGGAGAATGAAAGGTGAGAAAGTGAAACAGAAAGTAGACTTCTTGGGAGTTCCCTGGTGGCCTAGTGGTTAGAATACCAGGCTTTCACTGCTGTGGTCCAGATTCAATCCCTGGTCAGGAAAACAAATCAGACCAGTGACAGATTACATTTAGTTCATCAATATCTTAACAATACTATTGAAGTAAATCTCTGTTATTTATCTTGCTGTGGAGCAGCAGAAAAGTAACTGTGGTTCCTTCAATGCAAAAATAAACTGAAGTCTTATTTCAAGATTTGTACTTTTAACAATGTAGTAGAGGTGAAGTTATTAATACTAAAATTTCTGAAAGTGAACTGAAAAGATCCCACTAATAAAAGAAGGTATTTCATTCTCCTGAAGTAGAGAAACTATGCAGGAAGTAATAAAGCAAAAGATAGAGCAATTTCATCTCATAAAAATTTAAAATTTATATGTATCAAATAACTGTTAAAAAGACTTTTTAGAAAAATGACAGAATGGAAGAAAATATTACAACATACATGATGCTGATATATAAAGAGCATCTATAAATCAGTAAGAAAAAACAATAGAAAATATATTAAAGAACAGGAACAAAAATCAAGAAAGAAGAAATACAAAAGACTAACAAGGTGGCATAATCCCCTCATTTTTAAGAACTTTCCTTAAAAGTCATGAATATAGAGTAACTCTAGATTAATATGTGCGTGGAGCTCTGCAAACAAAATCAGACGTGTAAGATTCCTCAGTTAGTGACAGTCTCACCATCAATGCACAGCAGTTTTTTTCTCCACACCTGAGTATATAGCAGGATAGTTTTATTTTATTTAACATGAATTGCTATGATCGTAAGAGGTACTGATTTTTAAATTTCAGTTTACACATTCCAATTAGAAATATAACTATGTAATTTAGAAACGCAGCATATTCAGAGGTGCATAATAGGTAAACACCTATGGGCATCATGCAAACACAAAAGCAAAGATAACAAGAGAAAATGCCTACCTTCCCTGATAGCTGTGAAAGGTGTACCTTCTTCTTCTTGCAGCCTGATCACCTTCAGGGCTACCAACTTTCCATTTACCCTGGAGAAACAAAACAAAAGATGAGAAGCAAATCCGTGAAAATATGTTCCCGTTATGGTTCTAATTGTCTTCCTTACAATTTATATTTTATGCATTTTTGCACTGAAAATGTCAGGACTCAATTATGCCACCACAACAAGATTAATTTCAGTAAGGCTGGGAATCCTGTATCATCATCATAAATAGTCACACTTTAAATATTCACATTTTAAATATTCGCACTTGCATAGTCCAAGATTTAACTGAAGTTTTCTGTGATTCACTCTATGTTCTTTCCAAAATGAAACTAGTGCTTAACAAAAACACCATGTTCGATCAATTATTCACAGATTAATTAAAACTCAAGTCGTCAAAATAACACTCTCCCTTTGTTTCTCCAATAGCGCCTCTGTTTCTTTTGCTGAAATGTCTTTATCTTCAGTCTTAAGTTGAAGTCATTCAATCCCCAAGGATGGAAACCTGACACTCAGTCTTCTTCCTTCTCTCTTCCCTCTTCTTTCTCTGTCTCTGTCTGTCTCTCTCTCAACATCACCCATTCCTCCCTTTTTCACTATTTTTTTTTTACTAGAGCCTCCTAAAATTACATTAGTCTAATTGTGTTTTATAATGCAGTATACCATCAAAATAAAAGTTAAGAATATTTTACTATTACAAAATTACACAAGACCTATCCAAAGCAGATGTTTCTTCTAGACACATTCCAAATGTGTATCAGCTCTAATTAAAAGTAAGATTACGCTAGGCAGATAACTTTTTATCCAATCTATTCTGTTAATAAAATAAAGACATGATTATCTATATTGGTCTTCTAGTTGCCTGCTCTACTTTCTACCTTGACTAGGCTTACCAACATACTTCCTTAATTAAAATAAGTAAAAGAAACACAAAGCATTTAATGAAAAGTAAATCTCCCCGCCAGTTCCCACCCTCTGAGGTCACCACTTACCTCAGAGAGGTAACTTAGCTTAACGTATATACTTAACACACACACAAATGGTAATATGGCATACAGGGTACAGTGTATATTATTTTTATCACTCGATATACTTTGGTGACTTCCTCATAAATTCATAGAAAATTGTCTCTTGCTTTTCAAAGACCACAGGGTGTTCCTTTGTATGAGTGTAGTATGCTTAATTTAACGCCAGTCCTCTACTGATAGGCATTTAGCAGGTTCCCAATTTTTGGCCATAAAACAATGATATAATAAATATTCTTGGCCATAATTTCATCCATGTAAAAATACATCTGTAAGACAAATTCCTAAAAGTAAAATGTGGATGGACCTAGAGTCTGTCATACAGAGTGAAGTAAGTCAGAAAGAGAAAAACAAATATCGTATGCTAACACATATATACGGAATCTAAAAACAAAAAAAAAAGGTCACAAAGAACCTAGGGGCAGGACAGGAATAAAGACGCAGACCTATTAGAGAATGGACTTGAGGACACGAGGAGGGGGAAGGGTAAGCTGGGACGAAGTGAGAGAGTAGCATGTACATATATACACTACCAAATATAAAACAGATAGCTAGTGGGAAGCAGCCGCATAGCACAGGGAGATCAGCTCAGTGCTTTGTGACCACCTAGAGGGGTGGGATAGGGACGGTGGGAGGGAGGGAGACACAAGAGGGAAGAGATATGGGGATATATGTATATGTATAGCTGATTCACTTTGTTATAAAGTAGAAACTAACACACCATTGTAAAGCAATTATACTCCAATAAAGATGTTGGGAAAAAAAAACAAAGTAGGGTGTGGACAGCCAAGAAAAAAAAAAATGTGTATCTCTAAATTCTAACTCTGATGACACTGAGAAATTATCCTACGTACAGGCTGTACCAATTTATACAACCTATAGAAGACAGGAGCTCCTGTTTCCCCTTTACCAGTATATACTATGTTATCAACCATTGATTTTGCCAATCTGATAGGTGAAAAATGGTTTCTTACTGTAATTTAAATTGCAACCAAAAATCTTTAGAGGCTATGGAATCAGCAAAGGAGAGCTCATGTGGCCCAGAGAATCCAGTGCCTGAGTCTGAAATAAAGAATTTGAATGTCTCTTTGTAAAGAACTGCAACCAATTGGTCTGTTTTCGATAAAAAACAAACAAACAAAAAAAACAACTGCCACAGGCACAAAGGTCAAGGGAATCATCACAGCCCAACCATCCTAGTGGCATCCCTCATCAAACGGATTGTTGAAATATATTATTGGTTACAGTAGTCAAAGGACATCCAGTTATAACGCTCCACAATGTGCCGTCTCCTCAAGGCTAGGAGTCATGTTTATTTTCCCTTGTGGCTCTCAGCTGGGAGGACAGGCCTGCCGCTTTTCTGCTCTGCAACTCTCCTCTCATGAGTACATCACCTTGATTTTCTTCTAATCCCGATTATGCTCTAGGTACCCAGGTGCAAGCAAAAAATTAATACTCACATGGGGTTCAACTGGTGAGTGTGACTTGTGCTGGCCATTTTGCCCTTTATGACTAAGGGAGGCCTCTGGCAGGGCTTGGGGCTGGGATGCAGTCAGTACTCACATCTGCACAGATTTTCTCAGCCCAGCTGAGCTCGTCACTGGCTCCCTGAGGAGGCAGGAACTGATTCCAGGAACTGCTTGGAATTTTGCCTTCATTTATCGATATTCTCCCCTCACCCATAAAAAACACATACAAACTTCTTCCCACAAAGCTTTTCCCTTTCCCTTGAGATCACTGGCTTGCATATACCGTGAACTGAATTCTAGAATACAGGAATTTGTGATTTTGGAAGGCTATCTGCTTAAAACACACTCTGAGACCATGAAACTATGAGTCCCCTGTAATACACTGAAAGGAGAAGAGCCTTTAATTGAACCAGCACTCATGCTTTAAATGCAACTAGAGAAGGAACACATTTAAGCAATCTCGTAGGCTAGTGTGCATTATTTTTGTGGCGAAAAAAATTTTGAACATATTTACTATGATAAACTGCATAAAAGAATAAGATCCAAGTTAATGGGATCCTGATTCTGAAGCACAACTCTCCGTGAGTTAAAACCTCCAACTATCAATTTCTTATAGTTACGATAATCACAGCAGTTAAAGGCATTTAGATTTTATGTATTACATCATATGAAACTAAAAAATTCCTTAAAATTTATACTAGATTATTAGCTCCAGGAGAATACAGAAAAGGAACTCTTTTTCTGTTTTGTTAACTGTTACATGCCCAATGCCTAAAACTGTCTGGCACAGAGTAGACTCTCAAAATACTTTTTTTTTTTTTTTTTTTTTGCGGTACGTGGGCCTCTCACTGTCGTGGCCTCTACCGTTGGCGGAGCACAGGCTCCGGACGCACAGGCTCAGTGGCCATGGCTCACGGGCCTAGCCGCTCCGTGGTATGTGGGATCTTCCCGGACCGGGGCACGAACCCGTGTACCCTGCATCGGCAAGCAGACTCTCAACCACTGCGCCACCAGGGAAGCCCTCAAAATACTTTATTGACTGAATATTAATAATGTTAATATACTGATATTTCTTTCCTCATACCTATAAGTATCTCAAGAATAAAGTATAAAATTATTATTTTCAATAATTTCAAAAATATAAAATTTATAAAAAGATTTCAATATCTTCTTTCATGTTTATTTGTTTTCTTTTTTCAAATTAAAGGTTCAGTCTCTTTGTTTTTGATGATGCATGAAGATATAGAAAGTTTTCATTTCCTTAAGATTTTAGAATTTATAGAATGCTTTGTTAATTAACCTTTTTCACCCAACAGACATGTTTCAGAACCCTCACTATCTTTAATAATCTGAGCCCAGACTAGTAACCAGTATTTCCCTCTTCTCCAACTGCTTCATTGGTTTCCCATTAAGAACCATATTGATTATCAAATAGCCTCTAACCTAAGAGTCATTGTGACTCTCTTTTCTTAATTAGTTTTTCTCTACATGTCTAGACACTCACCAACTACTGAATCCCTCAGTTATAAAGTCTAGAAAAAACATAAGTCACTGGCTCCACTTTTGGAAAAGGTACCTTTTGAAAAAATAACATTACACATTTTCTAATAGTCTACCTTTGGGGCATATTTTTTTAACTTTAGTACCGACTGAAACACTTCAAATTCTAAGTGACGAACTCTAACAAAATGTCATTTTTTTAGAGATATCAAAAGAAGATACCTATTATTCTATGAAAAAATAAACATGGTATCTAATAATTACCTTGTATGGTTTAAACTATTTTATTAAGTATTCAAAACACATACTTCAAACATTGAAGTTCTTTAGAATAATTACAAAATTCAAACTGAATCAATAAATTAGAGCTGTTTACAGGAAAACACTGAAGATTTCTCTTTAACAGTTTTATTAATTAAATCAAAGGCTAATAAATAGAAGGTAATCAAGGCTTGATTGGCAATGGAAACATTAATTCAGGTAAATAATATAGCAAAAAAAATGCTTTCAATTGTGTTAATATCACCACAGAACTTTCTATTGGAGATATTGCCAGGTTTGTGTCTAGTTATTCTAAGCTATCTAGGGAGCTGTTTTAATTTCAGAGATTCTTTACTCTTTTCTAATTCTTCCAACCACTGCCTTTCCCAGCGTGTCCTCACTGTGAAGCTCACTTCAGGCCCAAGGACAAGTGACACTGCTTTAGTCCGCATGTCACACAGGAACAGCTGTCAACTGCATCAGGAGGAAAAGCCAGGGGAACGTCCGAGCACAGAGCTATCCACGCACAGACATGGAGAGGCTGGCTGTCCTGGCAAAGCCACACTAGAGTGGATCCAGCTTTCAAACCGGTCCTAACCACAGATCCAAATCTCTGCCAACTTCAGAAATTCTGTCCACAAATCTATGTGCCCTAAGTTTGTAAATAATAAAATGATCTTGTGTGGATTACGCACGATCGAGAAGTTTTGAATAAGGAGCACAGCCTACTCATTTTTTCATGCATTTGTTACTTTAACATTTTGTGAACCCTATAAAGGAAAACTCGCCACTTAGGGTAAACTTGTCCGGCTCAAAAGACGATGCACAAAGAGAATTTCCTTACAGACAGTCCTCAAAGGAAAGCCTAAAGGTTTTCTATCACATTAGTTACCTCAAATTCATAAGATAACTTAGTACAATAAAACAAAATAACAAATATTATCTAGGCCATCTTTGAAAATAGTGTTCATGTGCTTACACCTAGAAGAAATTATGTGTAGAGGACATAAAGGAAATTAAGGCAATACACCTAAAAGAAATTTAATATACTCTGGTAAATTTAATATATTCTGCCTCTCTCTTCCATTATGATTTTGTCTCAAGAGAAACTGCTATGGAAAACAATACTGAGTGCAGGGAGATACAATGGTTTTGTTTCCTTACTGTATTGGTTTAGAAGCAATACAAGGAAATGTAGTTACTACTGAGGGAGTGACAATGGCAAGGCGGAGTACGTCAAGGACAATATTTTGAGCTGAACTTATGAATTTTTGGCAAAGTCATTAAAAACATTTTAAAGGTTTTACCATTAGTGCTTCTTTGATTAATTCCCTCTTAGGACACTGTTGGAACGCTGACTATACTGTCTCACATACACACTTCAAAAATTAAAAACAACTAAATATTCATGGCCTTGCTATTTCCACCTAAATTCAATTTATATTCAGGTATAAATCAGAAATCATCTCAATACTATTTAACCTCTGATATTCTGAAATATTCTAAAAGTGTTATCTACAATACTTTATTCTGGAAAAGTAAATTTAGAATTTCAAGGTAATTTGTCAGTAATCACACCTCACCCTAATTTTTTTTTTTTTGCGGTACGCGGGTCTCTCACTGTTGTGGCCTCTCCTGTTGTGGAGCACAGGCTCCGGACGCGCAGGCTCAGCGGCCATGGCTCACGGGCCCTGCCACTCCGCGGCATGTGGGATCTTCCCGGACCAGGGCACGAACCTGCGTCCCCTGCATTGGCAGGCGGACTCTCAACCACTACGCCACCAGGGAAGCCCTCACCCTAATCTTTATCAATATAATGCAGAGAGAAGAGGAAAAAGACTAATGCCATTTCTGTTAAGTTAATTTCTTTAAAAAAAAATCCAAAGATTTATAAGAGAATAGCATAATGGCTACTTATTAGGATGTGATTAATAATGCAAAAAGTCTAATGATTTAATGTACTGAGAAAAAGGGTGTGCTCAACCAACAATTATTATGAGTTTGTACATTTGACAAAATATTGATAATGATGTTTTATTAAATGTAAAACCTCATAATACTTTGAAACATAAAATTAGAGCAATATATATTGTTCATGGGAGAAAATAAAATAATTACATTTCAATAATTTAAAACTTGTACCTTTCCAAAAATAAAATCTGTCAATAAAGGATTTGAGAGTCATATTACCTTAAAAAGTAGAAGTAACCTCAGTGATCATTCAAGCTCCTGAACAGACAACAAAATCCTGACTGGCTGGATTGTCTTTGTCCTCTCACTCCCTGGAGCACAGTAGCTCCTCAAAAGACTTTGGTGGAACTCAACCCCTCTAAAATACCCAAATTACTTAGTCCTTTTTTATGCTGAGCCAAAATTTGCTTCCTGTAACTTCTACTCTCTGATTCCAGGTCTGAGTCCACCAAGACTAAACTAAATGCTCTTCCACAAGACAGCCCTGCCCTTAATTAAGTTTTAATATCCTGCCTCCTAGTCAACAAATACTAATTGAGAGACTGTGATTTTGTGCTTGGGATAAAGAATAAACAACCCAGACATGGTCCCTGCACTTAAGTCTCACCGAGGAGACAGGCGTAAAACATGTAACTACAAAGACGGCTGACATACACCAAAGGGAGACAGGAGGTGCTCGCTCTTCAAACGGGACAATTTAAGCATCACTAAACTAATACCTGTGATTGAAAGGAATTAAATAAATAAGTTTATAATGAGACTTTAAAAGAAACTCATGAGTCACATTTCGAGAGTACTACGGAACCATCTCATTAGTTTAAAAACTGTTAAAGAGAATATGTCAAGCATTTACCTTCCCTTTTCATATACTTTCGCATACACTGTACCTCAGTGTAAACAGATAGTTCATAAGTGAAGTTTCTCTGCATAGATGCACTGCATGTAACAAATGAAGAGGGAATGACAGAATTTGAATATCACCATTAATGGTTGCTAAAGTCACAAAAAGAAGCTACCAGATATTATGTGCCCCCTGATGGAAGCATTCATCCCCCTCAATGGAATCAATCCAACTGGAATCTGACCACATCCAAATCTAACTACTTATTTCAAGGAGATAAGGGAACAAGTTAAATAACAGCATTGGGATATAATCAGAAAACTCCGGACTACAGGAAACCATAGAGAAATGAACCTGTTTCTTCAACAAATGAATTTCAAGAAAAAAAGGAGGGGAGAACCCATAGATTAAAAGAGAGAGATGAACTAATGGCAATTAATTGCAATGTATGGACCCAATTTTATCTTGATTCCAACAAAGTTTATTTTAACACTGACTATATATTTGATGATAAAGAAATTGTTAAATTTTTTACATGTGATAATGGCATTATGGTTCGGTGTTTTAAAATAGAGGCCTTATCTGTTAAAGAAAAAATTATAAAATGAAATAATATGATGTTTGGGGTTTGTTTCAAAATAATTGGAAGGAATGAATACAGATGAAACAAGATTAGACACAGGTTGTCAGTGTTGGAAACTGATGGGGGTTTATCAAAACTCCATAAGAAGTTCTTTAAAAATTAAAAAACATACCCAATACAAGTTGGGATAAATGCAATGAAGGAATATCACAGCATGCCATAAAAGAGATAAAGAACCTATTTTAATGATACTAATGAACTTATTTACAAAACAGAAATAGACTCACAGACACAGAAAACAAACTTATGGTTACCAAAGGGGAAGCGGGGGTGGACAGGGATAAATTAGGAGTTTGGCATTAACATATACACACTACTATGTATAAAATAGATAACCAACAAGGACCTACTGTATAACACAGGGAACTATATTCAATATCTTATAATAACCTATAATGGAAAAGAATCTGAAAAAGAATATATATACGTGTGTACAACTGAATATCTTTGCTGTACACCCGAAACATTGTAAGTCAACTATACTTCAATTAAAAAAAAAAAAGAAGAACCTATTTTAGATTAGACAGGGAAGGATTCTCTGAAAATGTGACATTTAAGCTGAAACAAGAAATATAGAAGAGTAAGCAAAGAACATTCCAGGCAGATGGAACAACCTGTACAAAAGCCCAGGGGCAGAGAACACAATGTGTTAAACAAAGCTATAAGAAAGAAAGAGTGGCTGGAGCTTGTTGGCCGGCAGGGGGTAGGAGAGGGGGACGTGCAGAGAGGGACAGGAGAGCCAGATCATGCAGGCCCTTAAGGGCCACAGAAAGGACTGATTTAAAAAAAAATCACCGGGAAATCTTAAGAAAGGGGATAATATGATTAAATTGTGTGTCTGCAGCTCCCTCACTATCGTGTAGAGAACAGCCTGAAGGAGCACAATAGTGGGAGCAGGGAGGGCGGTCAGGCAGCTACTACAGTGGTCCAGGGGAAAGATGGTGGTCACAAAGTACCAGGGTATTGGTAAGAGCAATGGGGAAAAGGAAAACAATATTCTGAAGACAGAATCAAGAGACTGTTAGGATAAACTGAATTGGGCATAGGGCAAGTGGTAAAGGATGACTCCAAACGTCCTGACTTTAGTTTCTGTGTGGATGGAGGCACGTGTACTGACTCAAGGGAAACCAAAGAAGAAGAGATTTAGACAGAGAATCAAGAGTCCTATTTGGGAGGATCTTAGTCTAGACAGAAGTTTAGGCTAGACATAAAAACTTGTGAGCCATTTGGAGGACTTCAAGGGAAGCAATAACTTCAAGAGAGAGCCAATTTTCTGTTAAAGCAGAAGTAAACACTCAGAAGAAAGTCGAACACACGTAAGCATTTGTAAATCAGAAAACAGTATTCTAGATCTAGATCTAGACAACATAAAAAGAGCCTGAAGGACATGGGGACGGGCCAGAGTAGGAGATACAGTGCGAAATACGGGGGTGAGGTCTGAAAGATAATAAACCACCAGGGCGTTTTATACCATGCCTGTGGTAAACAGTGGTGTGAGGCAGAGGAGATTCCATCCTGACAGCCTCTGGAAGCAGGTAGAGTAGGGACTGCTGTTTTGGCTGCCCTCTGCAGGCACCAGGCAAGGCCTGGAGCTGGCACCTGCCTCTGTGGCTGCACAGAAACCAAGGTACAGGTTCTCACCCCTGACTACATTTTTAAATCAACTGGAAAGCTTTAAAACATAACCATGCCTGGCTCCACCCCTGATTTAGTTGGTGCAGTGTGGGGTCCTAGCATCCGTATTTTTTAAAAGCATCCTGGGTGACTGTAAAGTGTAACCAGGGTTGAGAACCACTGTGTTAAATAAGCCTTCAGGTTCCGACATCACGTGCTCGTTGTCTTTCTTCCTTTGTCTGGTCTCTCCAACACTGAAGTCTCCTTTTTCTCGGTAAACGTTCAAATTTTTTCAACTATTTTGAGCGCCCTCACAGTCCTAGTTGCAAGCCTTTGGTAAGTCGGGGCTGATTATCCCCTTGTGAAATGTGCTTGCCAAGGTGTACACACTACCAGATGTGGTCTGATAAGTGCTGAGTGGACTGGGAGACTACCCTGCCCCATTCCAGAAACTCAACTGGTACTCATTTGGCCTCAGCATGTATTCGCCTGTGATCAGCACAAAACACTATTAACTCATGGATCTTGCCAACAATTAAAACCCCTGAGTTTTCTTCATGGGCCCTGCAATCACACCATCTCTAACTTGCCCTAGGCCTAATAATTCACTTTTTAAACATAATTTCAGGAGTTTGATTTATTCCTAATAAGATTCCAACTTGTCAGCAGCAACCAACTGCTCAAACCTCTCCTGTCTAAATTCTAATCTTGTTTTTGACAAGCACTGGCTAACTATCCTTCTGTGTGTCCTTCTCTGAGGTAGCATAGAAACACTGAACAGGATGAGGTCCAGGGCAGTGCTCTTGGACACCACACTCTTGACACATACCCCATCCACCTTTGGGGGACGTGGCTTCATTGACTGTCTTCTCTTTCTCTCTCTTTTCCCCCCTCCCTCCTTCCCTTTTCACTTTCAAACTCTCTAATCCGGCCCTTCCTCTCCATGGCCCTCTGTCCCAAACCACTGCACTGACCTTCTGCCTCTACCATTGGACTGTGCTGGAAAATCTGCATCTGGCACACAGTTAGAGCTCCATGGTGAACAAATGAGTCAACCCTTTACCGTGTAATAGGTACTAAGAAACCCTACCACTCTTACCAACCTGTTTTAAATCCACCACCAGAAACAGCATATCACTCAACTGTCGATGACTCTCTTACCTACCACAACATAATCAGAACATTTACCCATGTTTGAAAAACAAGCAGATACCCAGCATCCACAGTGTTCCAGTCCACTAGCTTAACAATCTCATCAGAAAGAGGAATTAAGGTTATTTAGGTATGACATAATTTTTTTATGAACTCCTAGATCATTATTTTTCTTCCTATTTTGATTTACTCAGAAATAATCTGAGTGATAATCTGTCCTACAATTTTCCACTGGAGGAGGGGAAATGAGAAAGGCATGCAGGGAGGAAGCCACACCATTTCCATCTTCTTCTGTGAACATTTGGACATCTCAAGGCTGCTAATGTCTCTACAATTTTTCATAGTTCCTCAAAGATGACTAACAATTATGGGACAATCTCAACTCCCAATTTCTTTAAAAGTCTGTGAAACAGTCGTCTCAGGTCTTAAATCAGAACTCCTTAGAAAAACATAGTACTGTCAGACTTCCTAAGACATTTGATAATTTAATTCACTCCTATGTTTGCTTTGCACTTCAGTGCTTAAAGCAAACTCTCCTTGGTAGCAATGATGTAAGCAAAACAGAAGGTAAGTTGTACTGGTTTCTACCCCAATAGCATCTTTTGTGTGTAAACTTCAACCTAAGCTTTTCCTGAGTTACTGATGCTTCCTCTCCTTCCCTCACTCAGCTGGATTGTACTGTGGTTATCTGGTCCTATATTTGTTTGCATTTGAGAGACTTTTATCATCCATGTTCATATATTAACCTTCCAGAGTTTTAGGGCAAGGGGTTGTACATGTGTCGGTATTCTTCTGGAATACCTCCAGTTACAAGGAACCATTCTGGGGAGAGCAAAAAGTCACATGCATACAGCCCTTGAGGAGATTACCAGCCAAAGAAGAAATAAGATAGTATCAAACAACTAAAATGCATAATAAACAAAGGTAAGTTTCTTTAAAAAAAAAAAAAAGATAAGCAAAGTTATCAAAGACAAAGAATGGAAGAATTGTTAACTTATCAAGAAAAGGCAGGAAGCATAGAAAAGATGCCCAGGACACCCATAGATGTAAAGGTGGTTGGTTATACTACCCCTAAAATTACTAGAAAAGAGCCGTATTTCTTTGATGAGATGGGAAGGTTTCATAAAAAGTAAGTAGGGCTTCCCTGGTGGCGCAGTGGTTGAGAGTCTGCCTGCCGATGCAGGGGACACGGGTTCGCACCCCGGTCCGAGAAGATCCCACATGCCGCGGAGCGGCTGGGCCCGTGAGCCATGGCCGCTGAGCCTGCGCATCCGAAGCCTGTGCTCCGCAACGGGAGAGGCCACAACAGTGAGAGGCCCGCGTACCACAAAAAAAAAAGTAAGTAAAATGTAGTTTATTATGAGAAGTTTTTAGAGATTGATTTTTCACACAGAGTGAGATTTGAAGCTTCCTGTATTAGTTAGTTCTATAAGTTTTCAGCTGTAACATACAACAATTCATATCCCTAAACATACATCTCTATACACTCATATGCACTGAAAACTAGGAATTAAAGGATAGTGTGAAGGTAAAGAAAAAGAAGAAGTAGGAGAGTTTTTTTGTGTTGTTTTTCTCTAGTCCCGTTTTCAAGCACACTTGTGTGGGGAAACATATTACTGAGGTCTTTGGAAAGGCTGCATTTTATATTTCTAGAGAAATCAAATGTTCTACTTCTGAGGTCAAGTTGCCACTTCAAATAGATTTTTATCTTCAGTAGCTTTTTTTTTCCCAAAGAAAATGCTTCAAACAAGCAGAAAAGAAATGGATATACTTCTTGATGATATTATCATTTTTCCCTATCTTGGATTACCTATTATCTTCTGGGTAATTCTTACATGCTATATCTTATACTACATCCAAAAATAAAAATAATTCACAATTCTCTGTTTTAAAAGTCTAACTACAGCACCACAATCACAGTGAGTCATTACATGAGCTGGGATTAAAGAAAAGAGGATGAAGTCCGATGCTCAACCTTACAGCATTTCAAGCTTCCTGGTTCAAAGGTATGTTTAAAGCATGATGTTCCCATTTCTCTAGCAGAGTTGTAAATGTTCCCCTTCCTCTAGTAGAGACATACATATTCAGCATCATGAGAGAGAGGTCAAGCTTCCACTCTCAGGAAAAAAGCATCTCCAAATAAGTTAATTGAGATGCACCAAAAAGCATGTCACTGATTCACCAAGAGACTTTGAAGAGTCCCCAAATACTCACTGCCAAGTAATGTTAACCACAGAGATCTTGCATTTTCCATTCAAACACAGCCTCACAAAATCAAGTGAAGTTTGGAACAGCAGGATAAAACAAAGCAGCCCAGGAGAGCCATTAAGGTAGGGGTATTCAGAGTTCAAACCATTCTCAACCCATTCTCCCATTCTAATAAAGATGCATGCACGCACGCGCACGCGCGCACACACACACACACACACACACACACACACCTCCAGTTTATGTTACAAACAGGACAGCAAGCTACCGTTTTCTTTTTTCATTTGGCTGCAATGGCCCATGAAGAATCAACAAAGAAAATTATTATAAATACACAGCAGCTTGGTTAAAGGACTAGGGGACTTATATCAAGTCATAAGGATTATGAGCGACTTTAATTTGCTCCAATTAAAATATATTACTTTCATAATTATAGAACATATGTCATTGTTAAATACCTTTTAAATGAAACATTAAGATAATATCAAGCAAAGCCAAATGTATCTAGTTTGATTTGTCTTTTATGACAAAAAGGACTGGAGAAAAATGCTATAGCATCATGAATTACCTAAAAGACTGTACTCCAAAAATAAAAGTGACACACTAAGGTGGACTGCTTTATATGCAAGCAGAGTGTCAAACTAAAAAATGATTCAATTAACTATAAAGTTGAAAACAATCGACCTACACATGTTGAAGAGCAGGGTTAACTCATATATAAGTAAAGAGCTGATTACATAAAGAAAGACCTTTATAAAAATCATATATAATTGGTATGATAAGATCCATGCTAGTATTACTTCCAAACCCTAGCAATAGAGCCAGAGTACAAATTAGTCAGTCTGATTTGGAGTAAGATGACTTTATACACAGCCAATAAGTTTAAGATCAAGACAGTTGTCTTTAATTCAAAACTAGCACTCATGTTAAATAGCCCTATTGTTAAAGCACCTATAGTGTGGCAGGCCTTCAACAAGGACTTTAGATCACTACAGCACCTCTGTGTGGTAGATACTATGGCTATCTCCACTTTACGAAGAATCTGAGGCACAGTTCTAAATCACACAGCTGGAAGCAGTAGATCCACAGTTTGGTACTAGGAGACTGGGCTTCACAGCCATACTCATAAATTCTCTGTGGAGTAGCAATAATTAAAGTGTGAACCACAGAAGAAAGGCGTGTGGTTCACACCCTCCTATTTCCCCTTCATTCAAAAGAGGCACTCTGCTTATACCGGACACTTGTGATCAAATTACTTACTCTCAAAGCAATGTCATTCTTCTTTGCGTTTTCTCATAATGTTTTATAAAACCCAAAATAAATCAATATATTTTAGAATGGCATTAATAAGTCTTACCCTAATTATAAAAGTAATGCATGCTTATGGCAGAATAGTTGGAAAATACAGAAAAAAAATTATTTTAAAGAAAGTTTTTTATTTTATTTATTTATTTATGGCTGCATTGGGTCTTTGTTGCTGTGCACGGGCTCTCTCTAGTTGCAGCGAACGGGGGCTACTCTTTGTTGCGGTGCACGGGTTTCTCATTGCACTGCCTTCTCTTGCTGCAGTGCACCGGCTCTAGGCGTGCGGGCTTCAGTAGTTGTAGCACACAGGCTCAGTAGCTGTGGCTTGTGGGCTCTAGAGCGCAGGCTCAGTAGTTGTGGCTCATGGGCTTAGTTGCTCTGCGGCATGTAGGATCTTCCCAGACCAGGGATCAAACCCATGTCCCCTGCCGTGGCAGGCGGATTCTTAACCACTGTGCCACCAGGGAAGTCCCAGAAAAATTTTTACATCAACAATAATCCTACTATTCAGTGATAAATTCTTCAACATATGTATGTATCTTCTAGACTTTTTTCCTATGTGTAGATTTTTATAAATGGTATCCTACCATATTTGGTCATCTACTTTTTTGTTATGGTTTAATAATATATCTTTTTACTGGATGGGCTGAGAAAAGAACCCAGGAAGCCTCAAGTTCAAACAAGCTCACACTTTCCTTTTAAGGAAACTGGCCCCAGGACTTCTTTATTTCATAAAATCTCATGACTCTTGTATTTTGATTTATTGGTGAAAGCAACCCTGCTAGCCAAGCAATAGAGGCCTGAATGTGGAGACAGTATATAGGGTTGACAGCCACAGGGGGGCAGAGGTGGGGTGGCCAGCAGGGCCTATGGGGCACAGGATCTCTGAGTCGCCCTGGCCGGAATTCAGTCTTCTGGGAGTGCTGCAACCCAGTGACAGGAAACAATCACTCAAATCATCTCCAGGATAGACACTCTAGCAGATTTTACTCTATGAACCCAGATATATAACCTCACACTCAGAAAAACTGAAACCCATGATAATCAAATGTATAGCTGAAGAAAGAACTTCATATGTCCTGACTACAAATCTCTACTCCCAAGGGCCATATGTCAAAGTATCTTCTCACACTTAAAGGGCCTGATGAGAGCATTCCTAAACATTTTCCCCAATCATTACATAGTTAACGTTTGTTAAGTATCTATTAATAGCACTGTAACAGGTGCTGAAGAATAAGTTATATACATACGATAATATGTTACATACATATGAGGTAAAGGAGATATCAAGCAAGGCAGTAGCTGAATTAGGAAAAAGAAGAAAAAAAATATTCTGACATTTGTTAAAACAGTAAGATTTTATTCAAGACTATTGCAACAGTGGAGACAGATATAGGGCTCAACTCTGAATACCACAAGAACAAGTGGGGATTTATAGCCAAGTAGCAGGTTAGGGGATCATTGGTGGATGGAAAATTACTAAGAAGAGACATCACAGGTAGGGGATTCATGCTAAACTCACCTAACAAGATTCCTGCTGCATACAGGCCAGAGCCATCAGATATCAAGGACGGGGGGATTTTCTCTAAATTGACTTAGCAGGATTCTTGCTAAAACTGGGTTATGCAAGCCTGGCAAAGGACAGGGGTGGAGGGGTGGGGGTGAGGCAAAGTCAGGGCCTAGTCAAGAAGAGGGCTTAGAGGAGTATAACTGAAGTTTATTCAAAGAGAGTATCTTGTCAGAAGCCAGGAAAGTTTCATAATATGAGTGGGACTTGAAGATGGGATAGGATGTGGACATGTAGAAAGGGGAGGCAAGCTAGTTACACAGAGGGATCTATCATAAACAGAGGTGCAGAAGGGGTGGGGACAGGCACATTTAAAGTACAGAGAGTAGAAACTAGGGAAGCAGTAGGACATAAGGAAAGAAAAGTAGACTCGAGAGGGATTTTGATGCCAGGTCCACTACAAAATTGATCCAATAAAGTAATTAGATATTTGATCTTGTTAGACACCAATATTTTCATTACCTGCCTACATTTTTTTTAGGGTAGAGCTTTGAATGAAGCAAAAGCTAATATGTCAACAACGTTCTTTTGAAGCTAAACATACATTTTTATTCCTAATCAACAAAGGTAAATTAACTGAGCTTATAAGTCTACTAACTATAGCTCCATGATATAAGCAGATTAAAGCAGACTATAAAGTGAATATATTTACAAATATAAATTAAAACACACTAAAAATTAATAAATTTCCAGGATTTACATATTATAGTTACATATACATATATAACTATAAAATATTTAGTGGCAAATCTTTACTGTAATGACAAAGAAAGCTGAATACACAATTTGTTAAATCCAATTATGCTACTTCCAGGGCTTTCCAAGCAATAACGTGAGTGTTTAACACATCAAACAGGACATTAGCATCCTTTTTTCTACAGAGCAATTTGTTTTGCTAGGTTTAGGGGTACAAAGTAAGGAAAACTGACAAGGTCTTAAAAGGCTATTCAGTCATGCTAAGGCTCGGCCACCAAATCTAGTTCCAAGAAATCTAATTTCTACTCAGTGAGACGACATAATTTAGCCATTTGGGGAGAAACCATGTTTCATGGCTTTAGTGGAGTCTGGCTTCAATAACTGCACGCATGAATGAATGAAGTCAACTATCTCAAACAAGGACTAAACAAGTAACAGCTAGAGATAGGACAGATTACATCAGCTCTCCCTGATAGAACAATTTCTGGAACTACTAAGAAATCCCCAAACTCAGCTTTCCTAAACGTCTCTCCTTTGTGTTACCAATCTTCTCAGTCCTTATAGAAAGCCGTCTGAAATGATTTTCATTTAAGATCAAGGTGAGTGTTAAAGGGTAAAGTCCCTGACTTCAGGGGAAACATACACTCAAAAGCAATTAAATATTTGCTGGGTTTTCACCTAAAATGAGGGATGAATGCAACTGCCATGACTCTTTTCCAACTGAAGCAGATGGGAAATCATCAGTAGTCATCCAATTGAAGAACTCTTCCATAACAGCACCTTATTTACAAATCCTAGCCCAGAACATAAACGAGACTTTAGCTAGTGTAACATGTTACCTTAAAGTCAGTTTAAAAAATAGTATGTCTGTAAATGGGGTAAATTAAATACATACACCTAAATCTTTCTGTCAAAGAGCTGCAGATATTTGTTCACTTGTAACTATCATTTTCCTCTTTTCTAAGATTTATATTCTTTTCTTCTTTAAAAAAATAGAATGTAGCTATATAAAAAATGCAAGTAAAATGGACCCTAGAAAATTAATGTCCTGTGTCCATGGTAGATAAACAACTTGGTCTGGTTATAACCCACAGGATTGCCTTTCCTTTTTTCTTTGTTTTTAAATACTCAAATGTTTAAAGAAAAAATTTTCTTCTTTTTAACCATGATCTTAAAAATCCAGACCGCTAATTAGTCAGCTGGACTCAGTTTATGAACTTCAGAAAGTGAGAGAACATAATTAATCATGTATCAGGTAAGCATTCAATCATTATGCTCATAGCTTACTCACTTTGACTGACTAAGGAGAAAATATGACCAAATTATATGAGACTTGAAAAAACAGGGAGATTTACTCATTTTGGATATATGGAATGACTCCAACTCTGAAGTACAGTAAGAAAGTGACAGATGAGAAATGGAGACACCAAGTTTTCAGCGCAGCATGTTACTACTCAGGGGTATAAACTTACACCCATCTTTCAACCTGTCAACTCAACTTTCTCCAACTTTCAAAGACAATCTCTGCTACCTCTTTGTATTTTCTTTTTCATATATACACACATATATGAATATCTGTATATTCATATGCTATGTGAATATATATAATACAAAGGAAAGGTTTTGAAAAGTAGAAAGGGAAATAAAACTATGCAGGCTGATTAAGTAGCTACCGACATTGTCTCTACATAGAAATCTGGCCATGTCAGCTTCAATAATTGTATTTGTGATGAACCATCATCCACATAACCATACTTATTAGACAAAATAACCTTAACTACAGTTGTTCTCTCCAGGTCTTATTAATTAAACAAGCCTTTTTTAACAGATGGGTCAACGGTAAATTACCTCAGGTCATGTCAACCATCACAAAAATCATTTAAAATTAATGAAGTCATCTGAAAGTTTGTGTGAGTAAATACATACAAACAATATAAAGGAACCTGCTTAGATACAAATCCATAAGGAAGTGACTAAATGTAAGAAAAAGGACCATGAAAATTTGACAAGACTTTCAAAGGACATAACAGGTAGAGAGAATCATTTTCTCCTCTTAATTCAACGTTGAATGCTTAACTGCATTTAAAACTGGTGCCAGGAGTATACTTTGGATGGGGGCACAAGGGTACCGAGTTTCTGATTTACTCAAAAACCCATCTGAAAGCATTTTATTTTGTTAAGGTACAATTCTTACTATAATATTAGTTCCTCCATTATTTATGAGAAGGATCAAGGGGTTGTAAATGTACTGGCAGATCAGGAATTACGTTTGCCATATGAACAGAATAAAAGAAGTAGTAAGAGAAATGGGTACCATCAAATCTTGAGCTGAGGTCCGCAATGAAAAGGTAGCAATGGCAACAGTGTTGTTTCATTAGCTACGTAGGACCCTGGAAAGAATCTAAAAAAGAGTGGATATATATGTATGTATAAGTGATTCACTTTGCTGAAAGTAACACAACACTGTAAATCAACTACACTCCAATAAAAAATTTTTTTAATTAGCCAGACTCTTCAAGAAAAAAAGGGAGAAGACTCAAATCAACAGAATTAGAAATGAAAAAGGAGAAGTAACAACTGACACTGCAGATATACAAAAGATCATGAGAGATTACTACAAGCAACTCTATGCCAATAAAGTGGACAACCTGGAAGAAGTGGACAAATTCTTAGAAATGCACAACCTGCCAAAACTGAATCAGGAAGAAATAGAAAATATGAACAGACCAATCACAAACACTGAAATTGAAACTGTGATTAAAAATCTTCCAACAAACAAAAGCCCAGGACCAGATGGCTTCACAGGCAATTTCTATCAAACATTTAGAGAAGAGCTAACACCTATCCTTCTCAAACTCTTCCAAAATATAGCAGAGGGAGGAAAACTCCCAAACTCATTCTATGAGGCCACCAACACCCTGATACCAAACCCAGACAAGGATGTCACAAAGAAAGAAAACTACAGGCCAATATCACTGATGAACATAGATGCAAAAATCCTCAAAAAAATACTAGCAAACAGAATCCAACAGCACATTAAACTGATCATACACCATGATCAAGTGGGGTTTATTCCAGGAATGCAAGGATTCTTCAATATACGCAAATCAATCAATGTGATACACCACATTAACAAATTGAAGGAGAAAAACCGTATGATCAACTCAATAGATGCAGAGAAAGCTTTTGACAAAATTCAACACCCATGTATGATAAAAACCCTGCAGAAAGTAGGCATAGAGGGAACTTTCCTAACATAATAAAGGCCATATATGACAAAGCCACAGCCAACATCGTCCTCAACGGTGAAAAACTGAAAGCATTTCCACTAAGATCAGGAACAAGACAAGGTTGCCCACTCTCACCACTCTTATTCAACACAGTTTTGGAAGTTTTAGCCACAGCAATCAGAGAAGAAAAGGAAATAAAAGGAATCCAAATCGGAAAAGAAGACGTAAAGCTGTCACTGTTTGCAGATGACATGATACTATACATAGAGAATCCTAAAGATGCTACCAGAAAACTACTAGAGCTAATCACTGAATTTGGTAAAGTAGCAGGATACAAAATTAATGCACAGAAATCTCTGGCATTCCTATACACTAATGATGAAAAATCTGAAAGTGAAATCAAGAAAACACTCCCATTTACCATTGCAACAAAAAGAATAAGATACTAGGAATAAACCTACCTAAGGAGACAAAAGACCTGTATGCAGAAAATTATAAGACACTGATGAAAGAAATTAAAGATGATACAAATAGATGGAGAGATATATCATGTTCTTGGATTGGAAGAATCAACATTGTGAAAATGACTCTACTACCCAAAGCAATCTACAGATTCAATGCAATCCCTATCAAACTACCACTGGCATTTTTCACAGAACTAGAACAAAAAATCTCACAATTTGTATGGAAACACAAAAGACCCCGAATAGCCAAAGGAATCTTGAGAACGAAAACGGAGCTGGAGGAATCAGGCTCCCTGACTTCAGAGTATCCTACAAAGCTACAGTAATCAAGACAGTATGGTGGCACAAAAACAGAAAGATAGATCAATGCAACAGGATAGAAAGCCCAGAGATAAACCCACGCACATATGGTCACCTTATCTTTGATAAAGGAGGCAAGAATGTACAGTGGAGAAAGGACAGCCTCTTCAATAAGTGGTGCTGGGAAAACTGGACAGCTACATGTAAAAGAATGAGGTTAGATCACTCCCTAACACCATACACAAAAATAAGCTCAAAATGGATTAAAGACCTAAATGTAAGGCCAGAAACTATCAAACTCTTAGAGGAAAACATAGGCAGAACACTCTATGACATAAATCACAGCAAGATCCTTTTTGACCCACCTGCTAGAGAAATGGAAATAAAAACAAAAATAAACAAACGGGACCTAATGAAACTTAAAAGGCTTTTGCACAGCAAAGGAAACCATAAACAAGATCAAAAGACAACCCTCAGAATGGGAGAAAATATTTGCAAATGAAGCAACTGACAAAGGATTAATCTCCAAAATTTATAAGCAGCTCCTGCAGCTCAATAACGAAAAAACTAACAACCCAATCCAAAAATGGGCAGAAGACCTAAACAGACATTGCTCCAAAGAAGATATACAGATTGCCAACAAACACATGAAAGAATGCTCAACATCATTAATCATTAGAGAAATGCAAATCAAAACTACAATGAGATATCATCTCACACCAGTTAGAATGGCCATCATCAAAAAATCTTGAAACAATAAATGCTGGAGAGGGTGTGGAGAAAAGGGAACCCTCTTGCACTGTTGGTGGGAATGTAAATTGATACAGCCACTGTGGAGAACAGTATGGAGGTTCCTTAAAAAACTACAAATAGAACTACCATATGACCCAGCAATCCCACTACTGGGCATATACCCTGAGAAAACCATAATTCAAAAAGAGTCATGTACCAAAATGTTCATTGCGGCTCTATTTACAATAGCCCGGAGATGGAAACAACCTAAGTGTCCATCATCGGATGAATGGATAAAGAAGATGTGGCACATATATACAGTGGAATATTACTCAGCCATAAAAAGAAACGAAATTGAGCTATTTGTAATGAGGTGGATAGATGTAGAGTCTGTCATACAGAGTGAAGTAAGTCAGAAAGAGAAAGACAAATACCATATGCTAACACATATATATGGAATTTAAGAAAAAAAATGTCATGAAAAACCTAGGGGTAAGACAGGTATAAAGACACAGACCTACTAGAGAATGGACTTGAGGATATGGGGAGGGGGAAGGGTAAGCTGGGACAAGGCGAGAGAGAGGCATGGACATTTATACATTACCAAACGTAAGGTAGATAGCTAGTGGGAAGCAGCCGCATAGCACAGGGAGATCAGCTCGGTGCTTTGTGACCGCCTGCAGGGGTGGGATAGGGAGGGTGGGAGGGAGGGAGACGCAAGAGGGAAGAGATATGGGAACATATGTATATGTATAACTGATTCACTTTGTTATAAAGCAGAAACTAACACACCATTATAAAGCAATTATACTCCAATAAAGATGTAAAAAAAAAAAGTAGCAATGGAATGGAAATCTTGTCCAAAATAAATTTATCCAATAGAAAAGGGAAGGGGAGCAATGAGTGTTCTATTTCATGCAGGTACCTCCTATATGGAAAGCCACAAATCACTTTGGTGAAATACGGGGAAAAATAACTATGATGTCACTGTGAAGTTGCTTAGAATAGTGGCGAATACCAATGATAAATAACTAAAGAGAAATTACAATACTGGCACAGAGGAAAGATATGAGAATCACAGGGAAAAAATGGCTCTGTACCCCTAGAGTTTATCATTAACAAAGGGGTAGAGTAAGCATAGATTTTAAGAAAGCAGATTTTAACATTTCCCCCCCCCCCAAAAATAAAAGGAGATAAAAATTAAGAACTCAGCTCTGGAGTTGGACTGACTGTATCTAAATCCTGGCTCTGCCCCTTAGCTGTGTGATTGTGGGCAAGTTACTCAAACTTTATGGGCCTCAGTTTCTACATCTATAAAATGAGGGAAATAATCTCATCCCAAAGCTTTTCCAGAACTGGTAAAAGAAACAAAGGAAAAAGTAATAGGTGACATTCATTTAACACGTGAGACACGGTTCTAAGCGCTGCAAAGGTATTCGTTCATAAATACTCTTCACAGCTGTGTGAAACCAATTCCATTATCAGCCCTATTTTAATAGGTGAGAAAATTGAGCTTAACCTAGTGTTCAATAAATATCAGCTTTATTTCATGACCCTAATTACCAAGGGAAAGCACCAAGAGAGACAGAAGATTCACATAAATAGACGTTATTTTAAAATTACAACTAGTATCAATGAAGAAAAATTGGCCAAGAGGAGAAACCAATGTGTTACACAGAAAGTTTAATGGTGTGTTTGAAGTTTTAAAGAACACCAATAAAAAGAGAAGAGCTATTTAAGAAGGATAATGTTCTCTTAGGACTAAGTCCTAAATGAGATGAAGCTGGCAAGAAAAATGATTTCAGATTTATATATTATCAGAACAAGAAAGGGGGAGACCAATTATCAGGGACCTATGAATAGAGATCAAGTGACAGAGAAAGGAGAGCTCCTCAAGTTTCTTCATCCAGAATATATTTCAAGTGTTTTCTTAATCATTTTCTCTCTCCCTAAAAAGAGAGTAAAATCCGACTCCCTTGTTATAATCCATATACATACTCAATCCCCTCCCATTTAGTTTAAAGCCAAAACAACAAAAACACGTTTGCCCCTTCTTCTTGTTCTCCTTTCCTCCTCTGCCTCACTCCTCAAAAGAATAGCTTGCATTTCAGCCTCCATTTTTTCCCCTTTCTCTCTTGACCCAAAGCAATAAGGTCTCCAGCCCCACCAGCTCCCTGCACATACTTAAGAAAAACCTTCCTAATTGCAAATTTAATGGGTCCTTTTCAGGACTCATCTGATTTGTCTTTGCTGAATATCTGACACCATCATCTGCATTTTCAGCAACTCTCTTCCTTCCTTGGTGCTTGGCTGGTTTTCTTGTGCTCTCCCTAGGCAATCCCTCTCATACTATTTGGTTCTTCCTTTGTCCAACTCTGTTGGTGTTCTATTCTTTCATCTCTTCTATTTCACTCAGAGATGAGATATATTGTATTTTAATATAACCATTTTCCGTGCTTTACTTTGGGCAGTGTCCCAGGTGCACTCAACTCTCCAGAGCTTAACATTGAAAGTTTCCCAGGACATAAAGTGGGGGAAAAAAAGTGTCACTGTTTAACCCAGCCCATTGCCTTCTCATTAGGAATTCAGCTTCCTCTGGGATCCCCAACAGGCCTCGTTTGTAACATTTACTTAGTTTCCCAGTATCTCTTCTTTCTCCTAAGAGGTTTAATCAGACACACAACAAAAGCCATTGGTTCCTTTTCTGCTTCCTCAGGGGCTTTTTTGTCTGCCAGTACCTGTGCTGCGCGCTAAGCTGCTTCAGAATTCACTCTCTTGTCTCACCCATCAGGCCAACTAGGAATGACGTCTATCTTATTCTCAGTTGAGTTACAACAGGGCTTTCGACTGTTAACCAAAGTTCCTGGTGTTTACAATTTTCCCTGGCTCAGTCTGTGCTGGTGGATCTGTAGGATCATTGATTAAAATCCCTGAAAACAGAGATAGTTAAAAACACAGCAATCCCAAGGAGACCATTTTGAACTAGAGACAGAACTATCTTTTAAATTTTCAAATAATTTGTTTATACAGGGAAATATATGTTTCCTTGAACCACAGAAGGAAGGGAGCACATATTTGCTTGGAATCAAACATTAAGCATGAAAAATGTCTCATGCCTGAGATCTTTAAAATAATTTCCTGTCTATTTGTTGAGCTCAGATATTTTTCTGAATAAAAGCCACTGAGCATGTATTATCTTTCCAGTTGTTCAGATTTTAGTGACAAAGGAAGACATCACTCTCCAGTTCATTATGATGGGGCAACAAACAAGAGCCTGAAGTTAAACTTCGGGGGCAACCCAAGCATACTTAGGGAAAGAATCAGATCAAACCCCACTCCTTTTTTCCAAAGACTTCCTTTTTGATCCTGGCCTACCAGATCTCATATTCCTTAAAAAGCAGCCCAAATCGACAGTGTCTACAATCCAATTTTGCACTTGATTACCCTATGCAATTTGGAGTCCTAAATTTTCAAATACATGCCATCTCTCCATTATTATAATTGCTCCTAATGGTATAGTATACTCCTTTTGTATGCATCAGTGCTAAATAGACTGCACGCATTTGACTAAAATTCATTGACACTACAACGCATTAGCTTTGGGCTCTAAAAGCTCCTGGTTTCACCCAAGCCCCGGCTTACTCATTAATTCATGTTTCAAATTTCCAATATTTCTGCTACCTTGAGTTACTCTGAGCCTATCATTTATGTCATGAGTAGTAAGGGATCTGGTTAAGTCATCTGCATTTTAGACTGATCAGTTGCTATTTCACAAACTTCCTGAAGTCTAGTCTCCACACCTTGCTGTCCAAGAGCATGTGCTGTACCTAAAACTCATTAATTGGCCACGAAACTTTTTAAATTAATTGACAAATCTTCATTAGAGGTTCAATGATAATCACAAACGATTCAAAACATCTCCCAAACGTTCACTACAATTAATGCTTCTAAATACTCGATTGGTCTCCATAGCACAACACTTTAATCAAATTTTGTTTTTTGGCAAAATGTTTTAGCAAGTTCTAGAGGAATAAAGCACTACATAAGGAAGCTGATCATACATTTTATCATCCAAATGGAGACACCGAATAGTAAAAACACTGAATTAGCAAAAAGGAGCGCTATTAATAATTACACAAAGACAACAAGCATAAACCAGGACTGTCCCAAGCAAACCATTACATAAGGTCCCTCTCTACACAAAGCACCTTACACCAAACTGCATCTTTATCCTTCTGGGGAATATTATGTAAAAGAGTGAGGTTAATCCAAGAAGTAGTCAATGAATATGTGGTCAGAAAAGATAAGTGAAAGAGCCCTGTGCAAAGGTAAGAGCAAAGATTTAATTCCCAACTAAAATGAAATCCAAACTGTATTGTGAGGTATTAAAACATGGCCCAAAGATTATTTGACATTCTTCACTAAGAGGTACAGTCTGTGTTCCCCTCCCCTTGAATCTGGTCTCTTCAAATACTTGATAAATAAAGTAGGTGAAAGTGACACTGTGCCAGTTCTGGGCACAGGCCTTAAAATATAGGCAGCTTCCACTTTCTGTACCTTGGGATCTTCCCAGACCGGGGCACGAATCCGTGTCCCCTGCATCGGTAGGCAGACTCTCAACCACTGCGTCATCAGGGAAGCCCTATCACTTTACTTTTAACCTAAGTCTTTATACTTAAGGTGGGTTTTTGGTAAACAACATATAGTTGGGTCTTGTTTTTTATCTACTTTGACAATATCTGTCTTTTAATTGGTGTATTTAGACCAATTATATTCTAAGTGATTTTCATATAAGTGTATTAATAGCTATGCTGTTTGTAAACTGTTTTCTATTCATTGTACGTTCTTTTCCTTCTTTTTCTGCCCCCTCTGATTGAGCATTTTATGTGATTCCATTTTATATCTTTTTAGTGAATCATATATGGATCCCTCATATCCCAGTCCAGCTGTGCAAAATGATACCACATGGAGCAAAAACAAGCTTTTCCTGTCCGGCCCTTTCCCAAGAGTAGGTTCATGAACAAAATAAATGATAGTAGCTTTTTTAACTCTCTAAGCTTTGGGGTGGTTCATCTTGCAGTAATAATGTAAGCAGAACATTCCTAAGACGGTCCTCAAGGCCTTGCCAACTTTTCAAAACTCAGTTCATACCGATCTCCCCTGAACTCCCAGTCACATGGGGCTCTCCAAGTCTGTAGAAAATACCAAGCTCTTCTTAGGGGTCTGGCCTGAAACACTCTTATCCGTGCTCTTTACCTGGTTGGTCACATCTCCTCCTTCAGATCTAAGTGTAAATGTCCCCTCATCAGCAAGGCTTCCACTGTCCATCCAACTAAGGTATACTCATTGCCCACCTCTCTCCCTCACATAAACATATATAACCCACCGCTCTCTTAGTTATTTTTCATAGCTCTCTTTTCCTCTTTGTAATTTAAAATTACAGATGTATCTGCTGACTCGAGTAATCTTTGCCTTCCCCACTAGATGACAGGTTCCATGGAAAGAGAAACTCAGTTTTGCCCACCATTACATATCCATTGCCTGGCCCAGTACACAGAACACAGTATGGGCTCAGTAAATGTCTCGACGGAAAGAGCTCTTTTAAATGCGCAATGCCTCTCTGCATTGCTTGTTTAGACCAGGGCTTCTCAACTTTGGCACTATTGACACTTTGGACCAAACAATTCTTTGTTGCGGGAGACTGTCCTGTTCATTTGTACGATGTTTCACAACATCCCTGGCCTCTAGATGCCAGTAACACCACTACCGCTCCCTGAGTTACGAAACCAAAAATGTCTCCAGATAGCAGCAAATGTATCCTGGTTTAAAATAAAAGGATGACAGTAACAATGAACAACTCAGGAATGTGGGTTTGCTTTAAACTGAAACCAATCTTATCGTCATGTCCTTCCCCTAGTCCTCCTCAAAAACCACTTAAACTGAACTAAGTGGTTTAAGTGGGAGAGAGATTCTAGGAGCCCTGACATTATGATAATTGGAAATTTCTACACTAACTCTTTCAAAATATTCCTCCACTATCCAAGGAATGCCTCCATTTTCACCAGCTGGACTACAACTCTGAAGACAGGAAATATCACTGATTGTTTTGAGGGTCTCCCAATCAAATGATCAAAGACCCTGATAATAAAAATGGCTAACAGAGGCCAACATTAAAACACTGTCTAATACAAAAGTTATCCCTGTACAGTTTGGTCTAATAATTGAAATCATGGTTCTTGCTTAAACAATATACTCATTGTCACTTTTGTCAAAAAGATTAGGTATTGTTTGTTTATCTGCTGCAAGCTAAATGGAACCAGCTGTACCCATGAACCAGCTCCTAATGCCTTACATTCTTCCTGAAAAGGAAGTCAGGGCTGAATCTGCAATTTGAATAGGCTTTAAGGTTTTTGAAAATAAAATTAGCAGATGTTGGTGGGTGGGCTATTATCCTCCTTGGAGTAGGTAAGGATAAGAACTCTACTTTCATCTGTACACAAGGAGCACCAGATCTGAAAATCACATGACACAAAGTCCATTCATTTCATTAGGTTTTTTTTAAAAATCCAGTTTCTCTTGCACACTGTAATGCCATATTTTATGCATTAAATTACAAAGTTAACACTGATTGTATTATCATAGTATGATGCCATTTTCATATCCTGTGACTAATAGTGTGGTTACAGGCTTGATCTTTGAAGTGAGCTGTGATAATAAGCCTATGGACCCAAAGTCTAAAAGAAATCAGAGCAGACCTAATGAGAAACAGAGAGTGCAGCAGAGCCCGTAAAATGTAATCAGATTTGCCTCTCTTTTGTACAGAGTTCCTGTTTCTGGGTAGATAACCTCTCAGGATGCTGGAAGTCGGCATGACAGTCCAGGTGTCAACACTTAAGATTGAAACGTCAGTGAACCAGGAGTCCAGTGTTTTCCATCTGGGGATTTCTGACTTTCAGAATTCTTCAAACTCCTCCTGATAGTGTTTCAGTGGAGCTGACCTTCAGGGCCAGCAGTAAGAGCCACCTCTTTAATCTCACAGATTCTGAAAAGGTGGGTGACTGCTGCTGCCTTTCTTCTTGCTGCTGCTTGTTTTAATTAGCAGTATTTCTTCCTCCTATTTCTCAGGCGACTTTGAAGAGCTCTTTGAAATGTATTTAGTGTATTTCAGTCTTGGTTTGGCCTAGTCTCTCAATTTATGAGGTCGTTGAATTCAAGTTCAATGATTCAGCACACACTGGCAGAATGAAATGCTAAAAGAAGACTGGCATTTTCAATCACATAAATCTCGTGTTACATAAAGTGACCAAATTCCTCCATTGTTCTTATGGACCTGAGATAACAATTTACAGCTGGCACAGACCAGTTTGGGCCGGCTCCTCTGTTTAGCGGGCTCCCGCAGGAGTAAGGTTTTGGCATCTTCACCTCAACAGAAACTGAAGATAAGCAGGAAAAAATGACCAGAAATCAGGATCATCTGTGGGAGGACTTAGTCTGAGTAAGTCCAATACTCTAATTACAGAGACGGAACAAAGAGCAAACTTTTTCTTTCTGTAAATGACACTAGAAGCATGAGAAAGGCAAAAGCAAGCAGCTACAGCCTCACGATCCTTTACAGTAGGAAGGAAAAGAGTGGAGTCTGTCCCAGGCAAGAGTAAAGGTTTATAGATTCTCACCACTCGGGGAAGGGTGTGGAACCCGGGAGAACTGGGGGTTCAGGCATGGGGTCGGGGGGAACTCGGGTGCACTCCAACTGCAGATCCCAGTGCCCTGAGGAACACACAGGTCCCACCGTACTCCAAGGTTGGGAGTTGAGGTGGCTGGTGCTCATAGCTCTTACCTACAACAGCCAGGCATCCGTGGGTGCTCACATATAAACAACCCACCAACCTGTCCAAATTATACTGTCTAATGCCAATCCCACTTGAACACTCAAACATAACACTTTCGCTTTTATCAAAATTTGCACAATAATTCAAATAAATAATTAATTTTAGTTTAAGGCCCTCAGGCTTTAACAGATTTTGTGAAGAGTCTGGTGAAAATTTCATTATACGTGGTTAGAGGACCAAGTCCCAAAAGGGAACCCTCCCAAGGAGTCCTACAAATATACACAGTGATGAGGGAGGCTTGATTTAAAAGCACATGAGGCTGTGAATTCAGTCACCACTGGAGAGCACACATTTAAAATACTTTATTCAACCTCATCTTCTCTTCCTTCCTTTTGAAACCCCACAGCATTTTACCTGGGCCTTTCTTACTGCATTCTATCTTATATAGAATACACTACGTTCTAACTCATACAGAGTTCTTTACATATAGGGACCGTCTCCCGTCCAGACTGTTAAGTTTCCTGAGGGCAGAATCTGTATCTAAATTCCCTCTTTTTCACCTACAGCATAGAAGGGGCATAAAAACAACATAACAAACACTCGTCATTAATTAAATAAGCTAAAAAACTGTTAACCAGTCTCTTAATGTATTGATACAAATGTCCTTGGGAAACAGATGATTTCAAGGGGCTGAACTAAAGACATTTTTAAATGCCACATGTTTTAAAATGTAGCATATTATACACTGCATGATTTTTTAAAATCCTAAATTAAATGCTACAGGGATTTAGAAGAGAGAACATAACCAGGAAATCAAACTAGGATAAAGATTAGTAGCAAGAGTGATGATAAACTGCCTCCCTTCCCCAGACAGAAACACACACATGCACAAAGAAAGTATTAAGAAGCTGGAGAACACTGGTTTCAAAACAAAACAAAACAAATCTCTACTCAAATATAAAACCGTGGGAAGTTCAAAGCTTTTTTTTTTTAAATAGGAAAACTTATTTGTGAGTGTTGTATGTTGAAATGGTTGCAGTTAACCAGCCACATTCTTCAGAGGCAAGCTCATTACCAAGAGGGCTACACAGTACAGGAATCTCAGTCAACTTCTCCCCAACCTATGTATCCCTACAGGAATAAGAAACTCAAGAGAATTCAAGAGTAATAAAAAGTCTTTGTACTTCTTCTCAGGTTTCTAAACAATGGCTGACAGCAACAGTATCAAAGTCAACAATTACACAAATCTTTTGATGGGGGGATATCCTTTGCTCATATATTTGAACCATGAAATAAAAGACGACTTACATATATCATAAATGGAGATGAAGAAGAATATTATCATGAACACAATGCCAAATTAGTTAGGTTTGAAATTAATGAGTGTTATAGATTGAACTGTATCCTCCAAAAAAGAAATGTTGAAGTTCTAACCCCTAAAACCTCAGAATGTGACCTTATTTGGAAATAGGGTCTTTATAGAAGTAATCAAGCTAAAGTGAGGTCATTACAGTGGGCCCTAATCCAAAATGACTAGTAGTCTTATAAAAAGGGGAAATTTGGATGTGGAGACAAACACACCAAGAGAGAGAACACCATGTGACCATAAAGGCAGACATCAGGGTGATGCATCTACGAGCCAGGAATGCCAAAGATTGCCAGCACACCGCAGAAGCTAGGAGAGAGGCATGGAACAGATTCTCCCTTACAGGACCAACCCTCAGAAAGAAACCAACTCTGCCAATACCTTGATCTTAGATCTAGCCTCCAGAACTAAGAGATGATAAATTTCTGTTGTTTTAGCCACCCACTCTATGGTATTTGTTTTAGCAGTCCTAGCAAACGAATACAATGAGGTTTATTGCAAAATCCAAACTTGACACCTGTAATTCAATACACATATATATAAAATGCTCACCAACTGAGTATCATGGGTATCTCTACAAATGCCATGCAGCTTTGTTGCAAGATAACGATAGCTGCTCTTGGGGTAGATGCTAAATATAACGTTTAAAGATGGAGGCAGGGATGCAGACAGCTATGGGAAAGTGGTGAGGCGTACTGGAACAGGGATCCTAACATTCAGTTGACTCTTTAAATTACATAGTGCTTTAGGAGACACACCAAATTCAGCTCTCTTAATGTTGCTAGATGGCACGTAACTGTTGTTCTTTGGCCTGACCTTGCCACCATAAAGCAAATAAGCACAAGCAGCCTGCCATCTCCTAAAGCAGGTGAGTGGTCAATGGCTTTCATCTCCAGCTGGAGGAAATTAAATAGTACATGTGACCAGCAAGATTTAAACTGCTTGAGAAATGCTGACAAGATACATTGAGACCTGATGGAGTGAAAAGTATTAACTGTCCAGAACTATCCTTCTCAAAGATTGCAGTCTTTCTTTTATTTGGGCATAATAAATGGAGAATGTTTCAACTATCTTTCAAGATTTTGTCATAAATCTTAAAGTTAAACATTTAATAGTTATTATCTTGCATCTGGAAATTAGCTGAGCATATCTCTGGTGGGAAGGCACTTCAAAATGACTGGTTTGTTTCCTTATAATGAAATAGTACGTTTGCTTCTGTTTGATCCACCATTAAAACAAATCAGAGCATCTGGGAGAACCATCTGGAATACTCAACAAGGACCAAGTCTTTCCAAGAAGGCCTTATCCTGTGGAAGCAGTATGTAAAATGGTTAGGAAAAGATGACCTCAAACCATAAAGACATGAGCCAAGACAAGTTCTGTCACTAATAACCTGTACTGACTTGGACAAGTGACTAAATTTCTCTAAGCACCAAGATGTCTGGTCCAGCAGAGATTATAATAATATAAAAATGGGACTTTTCTTATAGAGTATTGTGAAGAATAAATGAGACAATGAATACAACATATTTTACACAAAGTAATTGCTTAATCCAGTGTAGTTATCTTCACCTTATTAACATGAAAGGTTCAAGTAATTTTTACACAGTAGAGTACTATTTTTCCTTAGGACAAAATACAAAAACTTGGGACACCACCACTATTGAAATTAACTCAACCATTTATGCCATTACCATGACATTCCATAATGCTTAAGAGACACAGTGAAGTCATTAACAGCCCTCTAGATTTTTTTTTTCCTTCCCCATCATATTTTTCTTCTATTCAAATTTTTTAAAGGCTTTTTTTTGGGCAAATGTCTAAGAGTCAAAATTAATACTCAATTTTGATCTACAGCATTTCTGAATTTCCTTACTTACATATCTTCCTTTATCAGGAATATTGCTTCATCTTAACTTGAAAACTATGAACAAAGGTATAAGACTGCATTCCAGAAAAGCCAAAGAATACCTAAATAAGCACATAGTCAAAATTTCCAATTATGTGTTTAAAATGATCCTTCAGAGAATTGTCTTCTCTCTTTAATTACTTAGCTTAGTTAGTAATTCAATTACTGCTGAGTAATTAGTTAGAATTTCCTATCTTACACAATGACTTAAAAGGGAGACAATAACAAGGATAGTTTAGAAAAAAATTTCTCAACACTGCTTGGTACTGTTATTAAGGTAAAATGAGGCTTTTGTCTCCTGTAGTTATTTCAGGAAGAGTATTAAAAGTTTCTACAAGCTACATGCCACCAAATCTGTGCTCTTATTCAATATGGGAGAGGGAGGAGGCCTATCAGAAACATATAGGGGCAAGCTTTTTAAGAACCCAAATCTGTGCCCTGACCCTGAGAGAATGTGGGGGAAGAGGACAAAGGGGGGAAGAGTTGTTTCTCTGTGTGGAAATATATGCGGCATGACGCCAAAGGACACAGGAAGAAAGAGTTTGCAGTTTGTTTAATTAAGTGACTTCTGAAAGATGGAGTAAAAGCTCAAGTTAAAAAGATGTCAGGAATAATCAATACATTTGGCTTTGTCAAATCAGTACTCTTATTCTTAAGCAAATGCTAAACCTCCATGAGAAATTAATCACATCATTCACCTGGAAATGAATTCTCATTTGAGGGTTCCAATGAGAGAAAGAGAAAACAAAGTTGGAAGAGAGGAAGGACAGAAAAGATAAATTGGACAGGTCTGCAAAACTGTTTGCTCACGGAGAAAAGCAATTCTTTTACAACTGTTAAAACAATGACAACAACGATAACAACAAAAAACCTGAGGGAGGAAAATCTATTGTGTATTAAATAAAAATTATTTAAACATACTGTTACTTACTAGTAAGAGAACAGGTATATTTTACATGTGAAATATTCAAAAATTTATGAACTTACTTGCTTTTTCCTTTGTATACTGTAGCATAAGATCCTTCTCCTAGTTTTTCCAGTTTTTCATATGAGTCAGCTTTTCCAAATTTGGGACTTGTTGGCTAAAAATGAAGCAGAGGGTAAACAAAATAGATTGTATCAGACTAATTAACAATGAATAGGGGGGACAAGGGGAAGATGGCGCAAGAGTAAGACGCAGAGATCACCTTCCTCCCCACAGATACACCAGAAATACATCTACACGTGGAACAACTCCTACAGAACACCTACTGAACGCTGGCAGAAGACCTCAGACCTCCCAAAAGGCAAGAAACTCCCCACGTACCTGGGTAGGGCAAAAGAAAGAACAGAGACAAAAGAATAGGGATGGGACCTGCACCAGTGGAAGGGAGCAGTGGAGGCCGAAAAGTTTCCACACACTAGGAAGCCTCTTCGCGGGCGGAGATTGCGGGTGGCGGAGGGGGAAAGCTTCGAAGCGGCGGAGGAGAGCACAGCAACACGGTGCGGAGGGAAAAGTGCAGAGATTCCCGCACAGAGGATCAATGCCGACCAGCACTCACCAGCCCAAGAGGCTTGTCTGCTCACCCGCTGGGGCGGGCGGGGCTGCGAGCTGAGGCTCCGGCTTTGTTCAGAGCGCAGGGAGAGGACTGGGTTTGGCGGCGTGAACACAGCCTGAAGGGGTTAGTGCACCACGGCTAGCCCGGAGGGAGTCCGGGAAAAGGTCTGGAGCCGCGGAAGAGGCAAGAGACTTTTTCTTCCTTCTTTGTTTCCTGGTGCGCGAGGAGACAGGATTGAGAGCGCTGCTTAAAGGAACTCCACAGACAGGCGCGATCCGCGGCTAAAAGCACGGACCCAGAGACGGGCGAGAGACATTAAGGCTGCTGCTGCCGCCAGCAAGGGGACTCTGTGCGAGCACAGGTCACTATCCACATCCCCCTTCCAGGGAGCGTGTGCAGCCCGCCACTGCCAGGTTCCTGGGATCCAGGGACAACTTCCCCGGGAGAACGCACGGCGCGCCTCAGGTTGGTGCAACGTCGCGCCGGCCTCTGACGCGCAGGCCCGCCCCGCACTCCGTGCCCCTCCCACCACCACCCCCACCCCCGGCCTGAGTGAGCCAGAGCCTCCTAATCAGCGGCTCCTTTAACCCCGTCCTGTCTGAGCGAAGAACAGACGCCCTCCAGCGACCTGAATGCAGAGGCGGGGCCCAATCCAAACATGAGCCCCTGGGAGCTGTGCGAACAAAGAAGAGAAAGGGAAATCTCTCCCAGCAGCCTCAGAAGCAGCGGATTAAAGCTCCACAATCAACTTAATGTGCCCTGCATCTGTGGAATACCTGAATAGACAACGAATCATCCCAAATTCAGGTGGACTCCGAGAGCAAGATTAATTATTTTTTCTCCTTTTCCTATTTTCCTGAGTGTGTATGTGTATGCTTCTGTGTGAGATTTTGTCTGTATAGCTTTGCTTCCACCATTTGTCCTAGGGTTCTACCCGTCCGTTTTTTTTCTTAATAATTAATTTTAATAACTTTATTTTACTTTATCTTCTTTCTTTCTTTCCTTCCTTCCCTCCTTTAGACAACAAATCATCCCAAATTGAGGAGGGGGACTTTGAGAGCAAGATTTATGCTTTTTTCGCCTTTTCCTCTTTTTGTCAGTGTGTATGTGTATGCTTCTGTGTGAGATTTCGTCTGTATAGCTTTGCTTCCACCATTTGTCCCAAGATTCTATCCGTCCATTTTTTTTAAATTTTTTTGTTAATAATTATTTTTTAATTTAATAACTCTATTATATTTTACTTTATTTTACTTTATCTTCCTTCTTTCTTTCTTTTTTCCTTCCTTCCTGCCTTCCTCCCACCGTCACTCCCTCCCGTCCTCCTTTCTTTCTTTCCTTCTTCTTTCTTCCTTCCTTCCTTCCTTCTTTCTTTCTTTCTTTCTTCCTACTTCTACTAATTCTTTCTCTCTACTTTCTCTCCCTTTTATTCTGAGCCACGTGGATGACAGGCTCTTGGTGCTGCAGGCAGAAGTCAGTGCTGTGCCTCTGACGTGGGAGAGCCAACTTCAGGACACTGGTCCACAAGAAACCTCCCATTTCCACATAATATCAAACAGCAAAAATCTCCCAGAGATCTCCATCTGAACGCCAGAACCCAGCTTCACTCAACGACCAGCAAGCTACAGTGCTGGACACCCTATGTCAAACAACTAGCAAAACAGGAACACAACCCCACCCATTAGCAGAGAGGCTGCCTAAAATCATAATAAGTCCACAGACACCCCAAAACACACCACCAGACGTGGACCTGCCCACCAGAGAGACAAGATCCAGCCTCATCCACCAGAACACAGGCACTAGTCCCCTCCACCACAAAGCCTACACAACCCACTGAACCAACCTTAGCCACTAGGGACAGACACCAAAAACAAAGGGAACTAGGAACCTGCAGCCTGCAAAAAGGAGACCTCAAACACAGTAAGATAAGAAAAATGGGAAGACAGAAAAACACACCGTAGATGAAGGAGCAAGATAAAAACCCACCAGACCTAACAAATGAAGAGGAAATAGGGAGTCTACCTAAAAAAGAATTCAAAATAATGATAGTAAAGATGACCCAAAATCTTGGAAATAGAATAGACAAAATGCAAGAAACATTTAACAAGGACCTAGAAGAACTAAAGATGAAACAAACAGTAATGAACAACACAATAAATTAAATGAAAAATACTCTAGGTGGGATCAATAGCAGAATAACTGAGGCAGAAGAACGGATAAGTGACTTGGAAGATAAAATACTGGAAATAATTACTGCAGACCAGAATAAAGAAAAAAGAATGAAAAGAACTGAGGACAGTCTCAGAGACCTCTGGGACAACATCAAACGCACCAACATTCGAATTATAGGGGTTCCAGAAGAAGAAGAGAAAAAGAAAGGGACTGAGACAATATTTGAAGAGATTATAGTTGAAAACTTCCCTAATATGGGAAAGGAAATAGTTAATCAAGTCCAGGAAGCACAGAAAGTCCCATACAGGATAAATCCAAGGAGAAATACGCCAAGACACATATTAATCAAACTGTCAAAAATTAAATACAAAGAAAGCATATTAAAAGTAGCAAGGGAAAAACAACAAATAACACACAAGGGAATCCCCATAGGGTTAACAGCTGATCTTTCAGCAGAAACTCTGCAAGCCAGAAGGGAGTGGCAGGACATATTTAAATTAATGAAGGAGATAAACCTGCAACCAAGATTACTCTACCCAGCAAGGATCTCATTCAGATTTGATGGAGAAATTAAAACCTTAACAGACAAGCAGACAAGCAAAAGCTGAGACAGTTCAGCACCACCAAACCAGCATTACAACAAATGCTAAAGGAACTTCTCTAGGCAAGAAACACAAGAGAAGGAAAACACCTACAATAACGAACCCAAAACAAATTAAGAAAATGGGAAAAGGAACATACATATTGATAATTACCTTAAATGTAAATGGACTAAATGCTCCCACCAAAAGACACAGACTGGCTGAATGGATACAAAAACAAGACCCATATATATGCTGTCTACAAGAGACCCACTTCAGACCTAGAGACACATACTAACTGAAGGTAACGGGATGGAAAAAGACATTCCATGCAAATGGAAATCAAAAGAAAGCTAGAGTAGCGATTTTCATATCAGACAAAAATAGACTTTAAAATAAAGACTATTAGAAGAGACAAAGAAGGACACTACATAATGATCAAGGGATCGATCCAAGAAGAAGATGTAACAATTGTAAATATTTATGCACCCAACATAGGAGCACCTCAATACATAAGGCAAATACTAACAGCCATAAAAGGGGAAGTCGACAGTAACACATTCATAGTAGGGGACTTTAACACCCCACTTTCACCAATGGACAGATCATCCAAAATGAAAATAAATAAGGAAACACAAGCTTTAAATGCTACATTAAACAAGATGGATTTAATTGATATTTATAGGACATTCCATCCAAAAACAACAGAATACACAGTTTTCTCAAGTGCTAATGGAACATTCTCCAGGATAGATCATATCTTGGGTCACAAATCAAGCCTTGGTAAATTTAAGAAAATTGAAATTGTATCAAGTATCTTTTCCGCCCACAACGCTATGAGACTACATATCAATTACAGAAAAAGATATGTACAAAATACAAACACATGGAGGCTAAACAATACACTACCTAATAACGAAGTGATCACTGAAGAAATCAAAGAGGAAATTAAAAAATACCTAGAAACAAATGACAATGGAGACATGACAACCCCAAACCTATGGGATGCAACAAAAACAGTTCTACGAGGGAAGTTTACAGCAATACAAGCCCAACTTAAGAAACAGGAAACATCTTGAATAAACAACCTAACCTTGCACCTAAAGCAATTAGAGAAAGAAGAACAAAAAAACCCGCAAAGTTAGCAGAAGGAAAGAAATCATAAAAATCAGACCAGAAATATATGAAAAAGAAATGAAGGAAACGAAAGCAAAGATCAATAAAACTAAAAACTGGTTCTTTGAGAAGATAAACAAAATAGATAAACCACTGGCCAGACTCATCAAGAAAAAAAGGGAAAAGACTCAAATCAACAGAATTAGAAATGAAAAAGGAGAAGTAACAACTGACACTGCAGAAATACCAAAGATCATGAGAGATTACTACAAGCAACTATATGCCAATAAAATGGACAACCTGGAAGAAGTGGACAAATTCTTAGAAATGCACAACCTGCCAAAACTGAATCAGGAAGAAATAGAAAATATGAACAGACCAATCAACAAGCACTGTAATTGAAACTGTGATTAAAAATCTTCCAAAAAACAAAAGCTCAGGACCAGATGGCTTCGCAGGCGAATTCTATCAAACATTTAGAGAAGAACTAACACCTATCCTTCTCAAACTCTTCCAAAATATAGCAGAGGGAGGAAAACTCCAAAATTCATTCTACGAGGTCACCATCACCTTGATACCAAAACCAGACAAGGATGTCACAAAGAAAGAAAACTACAGGCCAATATCACCAACGAACATAGATGCAAAAATCCTCAAAAAAGTACTAGCAAACAGAATACAACAGCACATTAAAAGGATCATACACCATGATCAAGTAGGGTTTATTCCGGGAATGCAAGGATTCTTCAATATACGCAAATCAATCAATGTGATACACCACATTAACAAATTGAAGGAGAAAAACCATAGGATCATCTCAATAGATGCAGAGAAAGCTTTTGACAAAATTCAACACCCATGTATGATAAAAACCCTGCAGAAAGTAGGCATAGAGGGAACTTTTCTCAACACAATAAAGGCAATATATGACAAAGCCACAGCCAACATCGTCCTCAACGGTGAAAAACTGAAAGCATTTCCACTAAGATCAGGAACAAGACAAGGTTGCCCACTCTCACCACTCTTATTCAACACAGTTTTGGAAGTTTTAGCCACAGCAATCAGAGAAGAAAAGGAAATAAAAGGAATCCAAATTGGAAAAGAAGACGTAAAGCTGTCACTGTTTGCAGATGACATGATACTATACATAGAGAATCCTAAAGATGCTACCAGAAAACTACTAGAGCTAATCACTGAATTTGGTAAAGTAGCAGGATACAAAATTAATGCACAGAAATCTCTGGCATTCCTATACACTAATGATGAAAAATCTGAAAGTGAAATCAAGAAAACACTCCCATTTACCATTGCAACAAAAAGAATAAGATACTAGGAATAAAGCTACCTAAGGAGACAAAAGACCTGTATGCAGAAAATTATAAGACACTGATGAAAGAAATTAAAAATGATACAAATAGATGGAGAGATATATCATGTTCTTGGATTGGAAGAATCAACATTGTGAAAATGACTCTACTACCCAAAGCAATCTACAGATTCAATGCAATCCCTATCAAACTACCACTGGCATTTTTCTCAGAACTAGAACAAAAAATCTCACAATTTGTATGGAAACACAAAAGACCCCGAATAGCCAAAGGAATCTTGAGAACAAAAACGGAGCTGGAGGAATCAGGCTCCCTGACTTCAGAGTATACTACAAAGCTACAGTAATCAAGACAGTATGGTGGCACAAAAACAGAAAGATAGATCAATGCAACAGGATAGAAAGCCCAGAGATAAACCCACGCACATATGGTCACCTTATCTTTGATCAAGGAGGCAAGAATGTACAGTGGAGAAAGGACAGCCTCTTCAATAAGTGGTGCTGGGAAAGCTGGACAGCTACATGTAAAAGAATGAGGTTAGATCACTCCCTAACACCATACACAAAAATAAGCTCAAAATGGATTAAAGACCTAAATGTAAGGCCAGACTCTATCAAACTCTTAGAGGAAAACATAGGCAGAACACTCTATGACATAAATCACAGCAAGATCCTTTTTGACCCACCTCCTAGAGAAATGGAAATAAAAACAAAAATAAACAAATGGGACCTAATGAAACTGCAAAGCTTTTGCACAGCAAAGGAAACCATAAATAAGACAAAAAGACAACCCTCAGAATGGGAGACAATTATTTGCAAATGAAGCAACTGACAAAGGATTAATCTCCAAAATTTATAAGCAGCTCATGCAGTTCAATAACAAAAAAACAAACAACCCAATCCAAAAATGGGCAGAAGACCTAAATAGACATTTCTCCAAAGAAGATATACAGACTGCCAACAAACACATGAAAGAATGCTCAACATCATTAATCATTAGAGAAATGCAAATCAAAACTACAATGAGATATCATCTCACACCAGTTAGAATGGCCATCATCAAAAAATCTAGAAACAATAAATACTGGAGAGGGTGTGGAGAAAAGGGAACCCTCTTGCACTGCTGGTGGGAATGTGAATTGGTACAGCCACTACAGAGAACAGTATGGAGGTTCCTTCAAAAACTACAAATAGAACTACCATATGACGCAGCAATCCCACTACTGGGCATATACCCTGAGAAAACCATAATTCAAAAAGAGTCATGTACCAAAATGTTCATTGCAGCTCTATTTACAATAGCCCGGAGATGGAAACAACCTAAGTGTCCATCATCAGATGAATGCATAAAGAAGATGTGGCACATATATACAATGGAATATTACTCAGCCATAAAAAGAAACGAAATTGAGCTATTTGTAATGAGGTGGATAGACCTAGAGTCTGTCATACAGAGTGAAGTAAGTCAGAAAGAAAAAGACAAATACCGTATGCTAACACATATATATGGAATTTAAGAAAAAAAAATGTCATGAAGAACCTAGGGGTAAGACAGGAATGAAGACACAGTCCTACTAGAGAACGGACTTGAGGATATGGGGAGGGGGAAGGGTGAGCTGTGACAAAGCGAGAGAGAGGCATGGACATATATACACTACCAAATGTAAGGTAGATAGCTAGTGGGAAGCAGCCGCATAGCACAGGGAGATCAGGTGGGTGCTTTGTGATCGCCTGGAGGGGTGGGATAGGGAGGGTGGGAGGGAGGGAGACACAAGAGGGAAGAGATATGGGAACATATGTATATGTATAACTGACTCACTTTGTTATAAAGCAGAAACTAACACACCATTGTAAAGCAATTATACACCAATAAAGATGTTTAAAAAAAAACCCAAAAAACAATGAATAACCCAATTTTGCTGAAAATGTAGATTCTGTCAGTTTTTAAATAACTTTTTTCTGATACAAAAATGTTTATTTTTAAAAACAACATCATAAATATTCAGGGTACAAAACTCAGAAAATGCAAATGAACACAGTATAGAAGTTTAACTTTACCCATAATCTAATCACCAACAGGGAGCCACAATTAGTATTTTGATAGCTCTTCTTCTACTGCTATCTGTATACTGATGATTGCTTTTTAACATAAATGGGACTACACTACAGATAGTGTTTTGTAACCTGCTATTTATTAACTCAATATATTATAAATATTTTCCATGTTATTATACAGTCTAAATTAGGGGCTGGAAACCAGCCACTACCGATGTTCATATATCCCATAAACTTAGAAAGGTTTTTATATTTTTTTAATGGGGGGATATCTAAAAAAGAATAAAATTTCATAGCATGTGAAAATTATATGAAAAACAAGTTTTAGTGTCCTGAAGTTTACTGGAACACAGTCACACTCATTCATTTACATATTGTCTTATGACTTTCAAGCTACAACAAAATTATACTTGCAACAGAGATCATATAGCCAACAAAGCTGAAAATATTTACCTGACCCCTGTCGTAAATCATGACTATAAAATTCAGTCATACAAAGTTACTCCTCTGTTACCTTTTAGCAGTAATGCAAACAAATAATCAAAATATTCAGATAACACTAATTAATACAAAAGAAACTCTCTTATGCTTACATACACCAATCCTTAAGCTGCAACAAAATCCCTCTTCCTTAAGAAACTGTACATTCCATCATGACCACAGAAGTGCTAAGAGTGAGTGGTCTCATAACTCTTGCTGTGCTAAACTCCCATCCCAACGTTCACCAGAGAGCAAGAAAAAGGGAGTATTGTCCTCCATGAGGACAAATTGCCTATTATTTTAATGTCACTATAAAAAGATAATATCAAAGCATATTAAAAATGATAATTGTATAAGGAATTAATAACATTTTTAAAGGATTATGTAATCACAGTTATAACTATATTTATAAAAAGTTACTAATGCTTATGATGCTCCGTGAGAAACCAATTTTAGAAACTTAAGGAAAGAACTCCTTGCAGAAAGTTTATAGTACACTATTCTTGACCCTGAGCTCTTATACCACTTACGAAAAAACACAACATACTCACAATGCATCTGACTCCCATGGTTTATAAGGATTCTATTTGGCAAATTGAGCAATGCTGCTTACCTTCGTCCCCCCGCCCCCCGCCCAATGCCACATAGTGAATGAAAAGATATTTTTCAAAAATAATAAATTAGGAATAGGAATGTGAAACAAAAGAGTGTCAATATCTAACCAGATATTTAGAGGAATTCTAAAAGATAAAAAGTAATCAGAATGAAAACTTCAGAGAAAAGAATGGGGGAATTTAAAGCCCTAACATGTAGGGGAAGACTAGTACAGATAAAAGAAGCAGGAGTCTCTAGGTAAATATGAGACTTATCAACACAGGAGAACTCATGATGTCCTCCCAAGCAAACTGCAGGAACTTGTGAAGAGGAGACAGCAGAGAATGTAGGTATTCAGGCTAGAAGGGCAGAGCAAGGACTCAAGTAGCCAATACCAGAGAAAGGATGACATATCCCATCCCCAAACTACAATCCCTGCCTCTCTCACACAATCACTAGAGACAATTTACAGAAAACAGAATTAGCTGATAGAAATTCTAAAATACAAAAATGAGTACACAAGCAAAAATCACGAATCATTTCAGGAACACCAACAACTTGAAAGAAAAGTATAAAATTCAATGGGCAAAGAGATAAACCCTCGCACCTATGGTCACCTAATCTATGACAAAAGAGGCAAAAATATACAATGGACAAAGACAGCCTCTTCAATGAGTGGTTCTGGGAAAACTGGACAGCTACATGTAAAAGAATGAAATTAGGACACTCCCTAACACCATTCACAAAAATAAACTCAAAATGGATTAAAGACCTAAATGTAAGACCAGACACTACAAGACTCTTAGAGGAAAAAGTAGGCAGAACACTTTTTGACATAAACCACAGCAACACCTTTTTTGACCAACCTCCGGGAGTAATGAAAATTAAAACAAAAATAAACAAATGGGACCTAATGAAACTTAAAAGCAAATAAACAAAAGCATATAAACAAAATTGATAAACCATTAGCCAGACTCATCAATAAAAAAAGGGAGAAGACGCAAATCAATAGAATTAGAGGGGCTTCCCTGGTGGTGCAGTGGTTGAGAATCTGCCTGCTAATGCAGGGGACACGGGTTTGAGACCTGGTCTGGGAAGATCCCACACGCCGCGGAGCAACTAGGCCCATGAGCCGCAACTACTGAGCCTGCACGTCTGGAGCCTGTGCTCCGTAACGAGAGGCCGTGATACTGAGAGGCCCGCGCACTGCAATGAAGAGTGGCTCCTGCTTGCCACACCTAGAGAAAGCCCTCACACAGAAACGAAGACCCAACACAGCAAAAATAAAATAAATTAATTAATAGAATTAGAAATGAAAACAGAGAAGTAACAACTGACACTGCAGAAATACAAAGGATCATGAGAGATTAATACAAGCAACCATATCCAATAAAATGGACAACCTGGAAGAAATGGACAAATTCTTAGAAAAGCACAACCTTCCGAAACTAAACCAGGAAAAAATACAAAATATAAACAGACCAATCACAAGCACTAAAATTGAAACTGTGATTTAAAATCTTCAAACAAAAAAAGCCCAGGACCAGATGGCTTTACAGGCAAATTCTATCAAACACTTAGAGAAGAGCTTACACCTATCCTTCTCAAACACTTCCAAAATGTAGCTTTTGACAAAATTCAACACCCATTTATGATAAAAACCTTCCAGAAAGTAGGCACAGAGGTAACCTACCTCAACATAATAAAGGCCACATATGACACATCCACAGCCAACATCGTTCTCAATGGTGAAAAACTGAAACCATTTCCACTAAGATCAGGAACAAAACAAGGTTGCTCACTCTCACCACTATTATTCAACATAGTGTTGGAAGTTTTAGCCACAGCAGTCAGAGAAGAAAGGAAATAAAAGGAATCCAAATCAGAAAAGAAGAAGTAAAACTGTCACTGTTTGCAGATGACATGATACTATACAGAGAGAATCCTAAAGATGCCACCAGAAAACTACGAGAGTTAATCAATGAATTTGGTAAAGTAGCAGGATACAAAATTAATGTACAGAAATCTCTTGCACTCCTGTACACTAGTGATGAAAAATCTGAAAGAGAAATTAAGGAAACACTCCCATTTACCATTGCAACAAAAAGAATAAAATACCTAGGAATAAACCTACCTAAGGAGACAAAAGACCTGTATGCAGAAAACTATAAGACACTGATAAAGAAATTAAAGATGATACAAACAGATGGAGAGATACACCATGTTTTTGCACTGGAAGAAGCAACACTGTGAAAATGACTATACTACCCAAAGCAATCTACACATTCAATGCAATCCCTATCAAACTACCAATGGCATTTTTCACAGAACTAGAACAAAAATTTTCACAATTTGTATGGAAACACAAAGGACCCCGAATAACCAAAGCAATCTTGAGAAAGCAAAACGGAGCTGGAGGAATCAGGCTCCCGGACTTCAGACTATACGACAAAGCTACAATAATCAAGACAGTATGCTACTGGCACAAAAACAGAAATATAGATCACTGGAACAGGATAGAAAGCCTAGAGATAAACCCACACAGATATGGTCACCTTATTTTTGATAACGGAGGGAAGAATATACAATGGAGAAAAGACAGCCTCTTCAATAAGTGGTGCTGGGAAAACTGGACAGCTACATGTAAAAGAATGAAATTAGAACACTCGCTAACACCATACACAAAAATAAACTCAAAATGGATTAAAGACCTAAATGTAAGGCCAGACACCATCAAACTCTTAGAGGAAAACATAGGCAGAACACTCTATGACATCAATCACAGCAAGATCCTTTTTGACCCACTTCCTAGAGAAATGGAAATAAAAACAAAAACAAACACATGGGACCTGATGAAACTTAAAAGGTTTTTCACAGCAAAGGAAACCATAAACAAGACGAAAAGACAACTCTCAGAATGGGAGAAAACATTTGCAAACGAAGCAACTGACAAAGGATTAAACTCCAAAATATACAAGCAGTTCATGCAGCTCAATATCAAAACAAGAAACAACCCAATCCAAAAATGGGCAGAAGACCTAAGTAGACATTTCTCCAAAGAAGATATACAGATTGCCAACAAACACATGAAAGGATGCTCAACATCACTAACAATTAGAGAAATGCAAATCAAAAATACAGTGAGGTATCACCTCACACCGATCTGAATGGCCATCATCAAAAAATCTACAAACAAAAAATGTTGGAGAGGGTGTGGAGAAAAGGCAACCCTCTTGCACTGTTGGTGGGAATGTAAATTGATACAGCCACTATGGAAAACAGTATGGAGATTCCTTAAAAAACTAAAAATAGGGCTTCCCTGGTGGTGCAGTGGTTGAGAGTCCGCCTGCCAATGCAGGGGATACGGGTTCGTGCCCCAGTCCGGGAAGATCCCACATGCCGTGGAGCGGCTGGGCCCGTGAGCCATGGCCGCTGAGCCTGCGCATCCGGAGCCTGTGCTCCGCAACGGGAGAGGCCACAGCAGTGAGAGGCCCGGGTACCGCAAAAAAAAAAAAAAAAAAAAAAAAACACTTAAAAAAACTAAAAATAGAACTACCATATCACGCAGCAATCCCACTACTGGGTATATACCCTAAGGAAACTATAATTCAAAAAGAGTCATGTGCCACAATGTTCTTTGCAGCTCTGTTTACAATAGCCAAGACATGGAAGCAACCTAAGTGTCCATCGACAGATGAATGGATAAAGAAGATGTGGCACATATATACAATGGAATATTACTCAGCCATAAAAAGAAATGAAATTGAGTTATTTGTAGTGAGTTGGATGGAGCTGGAGACTGTCATATAGAGTGAAGTCAAGTCAGAAAGAGTAAAACAACTACCATACACTAACACATATATATGGAATCTAAAAAAAGAAAAAAATGGTTCTGAAGAACCTTGGGGCAGGACAGGAATAAAAATGCAGACTTAGAGAATGGACTTGAGGACACGGGTAGGGGGAAGTCTAAGATGGGATGAAGTGAGACACATGGACACATGTGAGACGCATGGACACATATACACTACCAAATATAAACTAGATAGCTAATGGGAAGCAGCCGCATAGCACAGGGAGATCAGCTCAGTGCGTTGTGTCCACCTAGAGGGGTTGGATAGGGAGAGTGGGAGAGAGACACAAGAGGGAGGAGATATGGGGAGATATATATATATATATGTATACGTGATTCACTTTGTTATACAGCAGAAACTAACACACCACTGTAAAGTAATTATACTCCAATAAAGATCTTTAAAAAATAAATAAATAAAGATATCAGGTATATCCTAACTCTAAAAAACAAAGGCCATGAAACTGGGTCATTTGTGAGACGTGGATGGACCTAGAGAGTGTCATACAGAGTGAAGTAAGTCAGAAAGAGAAAAGCAAATATTATATGATAACGCGTACATGTGGAATGTAGAAAAATGTTATAGATGATCTAAGTTGCAAAGCAAAGAGACAGAGACGTAGAGAACAAATGTATATGTATATGTAAATGTATATACCAAGGGGGGAAAGGGTGGGGTGGGAGGCATTGGGAGGCTGGGATTGACACATATACATTATTGACACTATGTATAAAATGGACAACTGATGGAAACATGCTGTATAGCACAGGGAACTCACCTAGCACACTGTGGTAACCTAAATGGGAGGGAGGTCCAAAAGGGAGGGGATATCTTTATGTGTATGGCTGATTCATTTTGTTGTGCAGTGGAGTCTAACACAACATTGTAAAGCAACCATACTCTATTAAAAAAAAAAAAAATTCAGGGACTTCCCTGGTGGCGCAGTCATTAAGAATCTGCCTGCCGATGCAGGGGACACAAGTTTGAGCCCTGGTCCGGGAGGACCCCACATGCCGCCGAGCAACTAAGCTCGTGAGCCACGACAACTGAGCATGTGCTCTAGAGCCCACGAGCCACAACTACCAAGCCCGTGCACCACAACTACTGAAGCCTGTGCGACTAGAGCCCATGCTCCACAACACGCGAAGCCACCACAATGAGAAGCCTGCACACAGCAACTAAGAGCAGCTCCTGGTCGCTGCAACTAGAGAAAGCCAGTGCTCAGCAATGAAGACCCAACGCAGCCAAAATTAATTAATTAATTAATTTTAAAATTCAATGGGCAAATGAGTTAAACCCTGGTAAGAGAGTTGACACTGCAAAAGTAATAATAACTTTGAATAAAAATAACCAGTATTTTTTTTTTTTTTTTGCGGTACGTGGGCCTCTCACTGTTGTGGCCTCTCCCATTGTGGAGCACAGGCTCCGGACGCGCAGGCTCAGCGGCCATGGCTCATGGGTCCAGCCGCTCCACGGCATGTGGGATCTTCCTGGACCGGGGCACAAACCCGTGTACCCTGCATTGGCAGGTGGACTCTCAACCACTGTGCCACCAGGGAAGCCCAATAGCCAGTATCTTAGAGACTTAAGAAGATATTACATCCTTTGAAAAGAAACAGAGATTTAGAGATTAAATATTTCATCAGCGAAATAAAACATGTATGGTCAGTGACTAAAAGAACGTACATAGCTGAAAAAGGAAAAAGTTCAATGGTTGAACAGAATTTTCCCAGAAAGCTCTAGGGAGAGGTTACATCTAAACAGAAAAAGTATTCAACAAGCATAATATTTTTATACACAACAATGGCTGAAAAAAAGACAACTAAGCAATACTTTTAAAATGAAAAGGGAAAATGGTTTTGGATTACTAATACTCAAGATAGTTCCTCATTTGGGATGGGAACGTTGCAGTTTTACCACCTACAGGAAGAAAATAGGTATAAAATTCCATTTTATCTCAATATAAGATATAGTTGGAGTGATGGGTGAAGTGCAGGAAGGCAAATAACAGTAGAAAAAGAGAATAAAAGCATGTTGGGATTTATTGGATTGTTAAGGACAGACTGCAGATACTGATTAACTCCACATTCATAAATTTTAGTGTATTTCTTAACACTTAAAAGGTAATTACTAGAATAAATATGATGTACAAATCCCAAACAAATTAAGGAAGGAAAGAATGGAAAAGTGCAAGGAAGAAGGGGGAAGATGGTAAGGGATGGGAGAGTTAGAGAAGGGGCATACTCAGTAAGAAAGCATATAAAGTAGAAAATCACAAAATAAGGAAGTTAAGTCCAAATATATCAATGCTTACAATAAATATAAATTTTAAAATTTCTCTATTAATATAAAGTTCTCAGATTGGAAAGACAAAGAAAATCTAGCAATGCGCTATTGAGAAGAGACAAAAAAAAAATTAAGACAAAAGAGTAAATCTGAAAATAAAAGGGAAAATATAGCAAAAAAAAGTATTTTTGCGAAATCACGCATTATAGCAATACTGATGGCAGAGAAGACAGAATTTACAAAACAGCAAATAGATTAAATTAGTACAGCCCATTAAAATCCACCAAGAAATTTAATAATCACAAACTAGTATGAGCCAAACAACATAGTTTTGTGGTGTATGAAACAAATGCTGGTAGCAATAAAATGAGAAATTGTCAAATCCACAGTGATAATGGGAGACAGGCATACATCACTCAGACATCAACAGAGCAAGCAAATGACCGATAAGTGAGATATATGGGCTTGAATAGAATTAATATTTTAACCTAATACGTATATTAATATATATTCTTTTCAAGTACACATTAAACATTCACAAAAAATGGCCATAGATTAGGCCACCAAAAAAACCTCAATATTCAAAACTGAAGAAACATTTCAAGTTACTTTTTCTGAACACAATGCAATAAATTAAAAATTAAGAATAAAAGGAAAACTAAATAGTCTAGCCATATGGGTTAAAAAGAAAATCAAAATTGAAAATTCATAAATAAATATGTGGCACTGAGGACATGACATTTTAAGACCCATGGGATGCAGCTAAATCAATACATAAAATAAAATTTAAATAAATGTGCACATACTAGAAGAGAAGAAAGGTTGAAAGCATTATGATTTTAGACATTTAACTGCAGCTAGAAAAAGAACAACAAGGGACACTGTAGGAAGGAATTAATAGACAATGGACTACCTATTCTTTTCTTCAAGAAACTTGTGAAGTACCAACCATGTGTTGAGTTGAATCAAGTAAAACTTAATGGAAAACTACATTCAAAAGAGCCTGACTAGTCCTGTGTGGGTTACGTTCTCATGCATTTTTCATCACCAAGAAACAGCTTGTGAATGTCGCACTTTACCATCACCCTCCTGAGCCCAAGTTTTAAATAGAAATTTTTAAACCTATATTAAACTTCAGTATAAAATGATCTTCAATGGGGAAAATATTGTGTTCACAGTTCCATTCTAAATTATTTAAAATCATAATGAGAAGTCTGTATGTTTGCTTTTGTGCTCCTTTAAGAATAAATTCAATCTAAATTAAAGAAAAAAAGCAGCAGCAGAAAATGACCTGTTTAGTCTTATTAGAAGATAAACTGCTAATGCGTATTTACAGCAAGGACAAGACACAATCACACAAAATTGGTAATAGATTAGGAAGTTATTATTTTCTCTTCCTAGAAAGGCACAAATAATTTTCTAAAAATGATATATTTTACTCTTCGTAAACTGCCTTATATAAGCTTATGTAATCATTTTAAGACTTAGACCATACTAAAATTACTACCTGAAGAAACTGAATTGAGGAAATTAGAAAAGCAAGGATAATACTCTTTTTTAGAATATATCCCATTTATCCACTAGAAAAATAAAGAGATGCTAATGGCATCTAACTGAATGATTTGGAGGTATTAACTGCCATCGTTAAAGTACATCCTATTAACAATGTGATGGCAGAAAATTAATATTTTGTCTCATTTAGTGGAAAAACAGTCAATGTGATCTGCCTTTGAAACTGATATGTACACACTGTGGAAATATACTGTAAGTTACAGATCTGTAAAATAAGAAGAATCACACACATGTAATGCCTCTCTGAAAGTTATTCTAGTCAATGAAAGAATGGGTCTATGGAACAGGACATGTCTATGAGATAGTCTGCGCTTTAAGAGTTAGATTCTTGTAAAGTTCACCTCCTATTTTAAATACACAGAAATGTTCTGATCTGTAATTATTATGCATATAAATAAGGAAGCTAAATGCCAAGTGTTTAAAGAGGCCAATAATAAAATCCTTCCAATCAAATGACTAAGAATAATTCAGAAGGAGAGGTCCTATTTTGTTTGATAATTGAAGTGCAGGCCTTTGGTTTGCCTTTCTTTTTTCTTGCAACTTTATTAAATCATCACATTTAACTAAAGATGCTAGATCAAGCCAATAGGTAGTCAACCCTAACATTATCTTTGGCTCTTTGATGTCAGGTGCATGCATGGATGGGAAACAGATTTATGGAGCCACTATTCTCTGCTTACCACTTCCCTACTTAGACTGCAGGTTTGAGACAGCACTTTAGAGAAATGGAAATACAGAGGGCTAATCAGCAATTATTAACAGACACTAACTGCAAGAAGATGTAGAATTTAATGAGATAATGTTAATACATTTTTTTAACAGAATAAAGGTACAGAGAACTGTCAATTGTCTGGACCAGTGGAGGGGAACATTGGCATGGATAATGAAAAAGCCAAGATAATATTCCAGCTGAATGGTGTTTGTCACCCTGCCCTGAAGGAGATGCTCCTGGCGTGCTCCAATTCATTGTTTGTGCAATCAACAGAAACAACCAGCTAATATCAAGTGTTTACTGTGTTCCATGCTTTGAGTTTATCACTTTAAATACATCACCTAAGTTTAATCCCTATAACACCACCCTAAGGTTGGTTCTATTAGTGTTCCTATTTGAACATGAAGAATTTAAGACTGGAGAAGTAAAGTTACTCATCTAAGATCCTACAGCTAATGGCAGAGTTACAATTCAAGCCAAGTTGATTGGAATTGAGAACATATTTTCTTTACCACTACTACATTGGCAGACGCTTTCCATGGAGACCTAACTCCCACCCAAATGGAGGAGTTATTAAGTCATGCTTGTCTATCGTCCACTGAAACCCCACTCCTAGAAACAAGGATGGGGTTTTTTAGTCAATTTTTATAAACTGCATGAGTATACCTCAGTGTTCACTATAATGATACCATGATATGGTTACAAGAATGTCAACAGTTTTACACTGAATTCATTGAAAATTTACTTTAACCTTCATACATAACCCCTTACTTAAGATTGTTGATGACCCCCTGAATTGTAGGAAAACCACAAGTAAGAACCACTTCTCTATCACATTATACTAATAATTGTGAGAGTGGGTGTGAGGGTAAGGTGGGAAGGATTCAGTCAGAACTATCTGACCTCATCAAACAACAAGGATTTTTGAAGTCAAACCTTCCTGGGCTAATTTTTCTTCTGCCTTTGATCTTCACAACAGGCTCTATCATCCTGCATTTCTAACCCTTTTAGACACAGCCACACCGAGATAATTCATAGTTGATGGATAACTTGGTTACAAAATAGATCTAGATCTAGACAGAGGGAGAGACCCAACCACCACACATGCCAACAACCTGACAAGCGGCTAGTCCCCACAAGAAGGAAGCAATGCCAAAATGAGATCCCCAAGAATGAGCATCTGAGGACTGAAGCGGGCCTCTCATTTTCAAGTCCGCACCATCCTCCTCTCTCTCCAAATTGAGCCTGACTGTCATGGGATGCATTTTTTTTTGGTAAGGAAGATTTTTTTTTGGTAAGGAAGAGAGGTAAATTTGGAGAAATTTACAGAATGTATAGAGGACCTTAATCTAAACCTGAATTTCTGAAAATATGGTCTCTTGAAGCACAGCTCAATGAAATCCCTTCTAAATTGGGCCAGCAAGACAGGCGAGACTCTCCTACAGCACTGCCCATAGTTCTCGCTGTTGAAGGGCACAGCTGAGTCGGAGGAGATGGTAGGAAAAGGGGAGCAAAAGCCTGTCCTGTCAGTGACAGTGCTAATTATGACCCAGGGACTAGGCCCAGGAAGAGTAGGCACTCAAAAATCATCTGAAACAAATAGGATCTGTCAAACACCTCTTGAAATATACCAATTTAAATAAAATCACATTCTTTACATTCTGCCTGAATTTTGAAGTGCCACCGTCTGGACAAAATCAGGAAGTCCAGATGATTGTGATGGTCACTGAGGCCAAGGCACTCTTGATTCCTTGATTTGAGGCATGACTCCTCACATAGACACGACCAGTATGTGAACAGCAGAGAGATGTACACACAGTTGGGAAGATGTGATATTGTACAGTAGTTCCTACCACAGCATTCCAAGAAACAAGAGTGACTACCTTGAGTTCCTCACCAAAACAGGGGCCGGATTGCCACACTGCTACTCATCTTCTCCTTCCTTCTCAACTGTACTCTTGGAGCCTATTCAAGATAACTAATACTTTCAAAGAAATAACAATAAAATAAAGCTATAACATTAATCCTGGTTGCCCTTAGGTAAAGGGTTTCCTTTGATGCTTATCAGCCTTTAAAAAATCTTTAAAAATAACAAAACCTATGTCATAAAACTCTCATGCCACTGAGTATGAAATGATCAAACCCATACACTGCTGGACAGGATGTAAAATGGTGTTGCACAAGAAGTGTAACCACGTCCATTTTCAGCCCAATGAGGAATCGAAAGGAAAATAGTCTTTCCATGAAAAAGAGTATAATAAAATCCCCCCCTCCCCCGTCACTGCAATAGGGGAGAGAACAAAAAGGCAGTAGACAGAAAGGACTCAGAATAAAACAGAATACTGTAGCATCGTGCTAAAAGAGAAAAAGAAACTATTTCCAGCTTCATCAGGAAAGAGCAAAGACCTTTTTCCAGGGCATACTGAATGGAAGCAAAAGTTCCCAAAATGAAAAGAAGCAAAGCACTTTCCACACAAAATAATATAAGCGCCCTGATATACAAGACAGACATCCCAGATTGGATCAGAAAAGGGTAAACCCAATAAGAAACTCTCAGGAAAGAGGATCTAAAGGAAGTTAATATGATAGGAGAGAAACAGTGGACATTTCCAGTTCAACATGGTGGCTTGAATACAAGTATTTATCTCTCCCCCTTACCAATCTGTACTAAAATGACAGTACTAAGTTATAACTCAGAAGGGCAAATAAAATGAATAAGGAGAAGACTGAAAACAAGATACAAACAAAAATTTTGAGATGGGAAACAAATGGACAGGAGGTCACTGACAAGGATGATGACTAAAGGTAGAAACCAGTAAGAACTAAGTCAATTCATACTTCAGAATCCCAGAAACACTCAAGAATTGGAAGTTGAACTTTAAGGAGGGGCTAAAACCAAAATGATAAGTTAGAGTGGATTTAAGGAACAGGTCCTTTCCCCTAGACTCTCCCAGTCAGGTGTCTGCCTATCCCTGATCCCAGCAGAGGTTTATTCTCTGAAGAGGTTGAACTTGAGAGGCTCAGAATTAGGACATCAAGCATAATGAAAACCAGGATGAACAGTAAGACTGAACAAAAAAATGAAGCATAAAAAAGGCATTGAGCCCCATCTTGATCATCTCAGGAAACAAACTGCAGCTAGGCTTACCTATCCTCAAAACTAGATTGGTCCATCAGCTTTGGAGGAATGAAGGGACGTCTCCTGACAGCAATTTGGAGATCAACCAGTCCAGATTGGATTAGGACAATGGAGAACCACAAGGAAAATTTCAGGGGGAAGAAAAACTGACAGATTATCTGATTCTGATTTATTTCAGAGGAGTTTTCTAGTTTTATCAAATAGTTTGAGGCCTCAATTTGTGATTAAAATTCTATTAATTAACTGTATTAATTATGAACAAATGAAAAGAAGAGGCAATTATAACTAGGAAAATCAAAAATTTTTGCAAGGAAAGAAAGTTAATCATAGTACACTATGTGATCTCACTAAGAACAGTATTTACATCATCTTAAGATTGTAAATACTGTATACAAATTAAAGCCAAAAAGTAGGGTAAACATACTTGGGGATAGGAATAGAGCAGAGAAAATCCCATCTCGATGTGTTCCTTTGTACCCTGTAACTCAGGTAGTTACATCTAGAGACTTGTTCAGATTCAGGCTTAATTCTATTGGTGGTTATTGCATACTCCCATGAGGACATCATAACCTCTGATGTCCCTCTTTTGAGGATGTTAGCAGGTATTGATAATCTTTGCCTAGATGTATTAATTCTTCAGGGGTTGCCAAATGGTGATTCCTAAATCTATTATTCTTTCTTGATTTATTAGTGGGATTACTCCTAAAAGAGAAATTTCCCTTCATCAATGACTAGATTACCATGAGGTGAATTTCATATAGAAATCACTGAAAATAAATGCTTAGTTATTTGATTTATTTGCCAGTTTTCAACACTAATTCTTATTTGTTTTTATAATGGTATCTATTGGGTTTTGTATATTAATGTTATAACCTGCAATTTGGCTAACTTCTCTCACTGTTTGTAGTATTTCCACTGATTCTTTTTGTTTTTCTAGATATATCATCATAAATCTGCAATAACGACAATTTTGCCCCCCTCTAGCTTACTTTCATTATCTGTAGAGATGGTATGCTACTCGTTACTCTCTCTCTCTTTTTTTCATAGTTTTGTATGGGATTCAACCAATAATTTTTCTATTGGTTATTTTTCAGTAAAATGAATTTTTCAGTAATTTGAGAGGCATATGGCCAATATAGCTTTTCTAGCTTTATGGAATGAAATTCTTTTCTCTGTTCCATGAATTGAAAAAGAAAAAAATGACAATCTCACACACACTAAGCTTTCCCCATTTGTTTCACTTCAACACTTCTTTCTGGACTTTCTCTTTCCCTTTTGCCTTACTGAACCTTCCCTGCACAGAAGTCTACTCCAGCACTTTCTACTCAGTGCAGGGCTTTGTCCTGAAAAGGTGCTTCAATCTGATGTTCTAGGGAAGTCACAGGAGGAAGACCAGCAGACACCCCATGGTCTCTGTGCACTCATGCACTCACAGGTGCCATCCAAGTCCCCACCCAGGTGCTGTTGCTGTCCTAAGAATGGCCCAATGAGCCACCAGTACGTACCTGATGGCAATTTTGGGGTTTCCTGGATCTGAGAGTAGGCCCTAGTCCCCTGGCCTTCCCTGAGCTTCCTCCCTCTCACTTTCTGATACCACATGGTTCTTAAAATTGTTCATGGTTTGTTCCCCTCACTCCTAGTTTGAGGTTCATGGAGAAACCTCGTCACCTATATTTGTTGTTGATGTTATCCATTGGTTTTGGTTTTACTGCACTATTTGCTCTCTCTAATTATATGAAGGGGTTTCTAACCCTACGCCACTGCCATGCTCCCTGAGTCCTCTCCTATCTGACGTGTACACACTGCTATATTTAAAATGGATAACCAACAAGGACCTACTGTATAGCACAGGGAACTCTGCTCAATATTATCTGACAATCTAAATGGGAAAAGAATTTGAAAAAGAATAGATACATGTATATATATAACTGAATCACTCTGCTGTACACCTGACACTGACACATTGTTAACAATCACCTATACTCCAGTATAAAATAAATGAATAAATACAGAGAGAAATACAGAACGCATCAGACAAGTCTCAGCTTTCTTTGACAAGTATTTTAATTAACTCCTTATTAAATATTAAAAATCCCACTGTTATTATTCATACTATGATGTACACACTGACTTGATGACCCCCAGTAGCAGTAAGAACACCCAGCACCCAGTCTTAGTTTCTAAATACCACTCTTCAATCAAAGGAGACAGGGATCTTTGGAGAAATGGCTGATTCGAGGTCTGGGGCTGGAAAAACACAGTGTAAGTCAAGAGCAACTTGTAGGACAAGAAAGTAAGAAAGTGTTCAAAAAACAAAGGGATGAAGACATCTCTAAAGGACACAGGGGCCAAGCTAAAAGAGCTCCCAGTGACCAAAGCAGGAACAATTTGAGTAACAAAAGAAATAATGTACCACTGGATAATAACTAGGATTGCAGATACAATACAGGATAACTAGCTAAATTTGATTTTCATATAAACAGTGAATAATTTTTTAGTATAAGTATGCTTCGTTGCAATATCTCAAGTGCCAATTTCTATATATCACGTAGACTGACATATAATAATATTAAGATAACTATATAGTAAAATGTATGTAATTCTCTTTCCATTACAGAAGCTTAATTATTCTTCAATGATTCTTTTCATTTCTTCTAAATGATACTAAATCTAAAAGTTCTCCCAGGAGTTAGTGCTGTATCTGTGACCTAAATGGACACTACCTTGCAATCATAGACAAGATTACAGGGGCCAATTTGAGGAAAGCCAAGATAATCAATTCTCCTCATAAATGTTGCATTAACAAATTTATTTTCGATTCATTAACAAAAAAATGTGACACAAGATTTGTGAGGTATCATACACTTTAATTAAACTGAATTAAACTGTCAATATTCTCCTAGCAGCTGACATCTCTTGCTCTGTTTCGGCCCTCATGGAATTTAATATTTAAAATTTGTGAACTGGAATATGTTTCTTAGCAAGATGACAGAATCAAAATTCTCTTAGCTTTCTTCACTTACCCTTTAATCTCTTAGACCATCTATGTCAAGAAGTTCTTAAGTGTGGGTTAAATTAGAAAATTACTTAATTTCAAAAGATCATAAGTTTTTTTTTTTACAATGTTAAATGCAGGCCAGTCTTGGAAATATGAGTTTCAGTAAAACTTCTACAGTCAAAAAGCAGCAATCACCTCAGAACTTTATACCTCCTTGGGTCCAAAGGCAAGACTTGCTTTGATATAGTTTGGGCGTAGAAAATTTCACTGTGATGAAAAGGATTTCTCTTTAAGATCAGTTTCAATGTCTAGCTCGTAATTTGTAGACTATTGACAATGAGAACAAACTGGAGTAAGACAAGTGAACACATTCTAACATGTGCCCTGGAATGAAATTCTTTGTGAATCTGCCAAATTCAAAACGACCCTTACTGCCCGCAAACACAGTGAAGTTCAAACATCCTCTCCAGGCGTTCAAAATAGCAAAGGATTTTTAATTATAAATTCCTCTAACTAGAAACAACTAGAAAGAAAATAATCTTTCCCAAAATAAGTTGAATCATTTCTCATTTGCTTGTTGGGTGCTTATGAATAAAGAGTCTGTATATAGTTGGCACTTGCGCGTGCCTGCGCTCTTTCTTCCAAAAACATTAAACCACCTAAGGAGACAATGCATAATAATGTACTGATAAAGCCACCTGCTGTCTTCCTGCACAGCATGCCGCTATTATAAGAGGGACACTTTTGGGCTTCCCTGGTGGCGCAGTGGTTGAGAGTCTGCCTGCCGATGCAGGGGACACGGGTTCGCGCCCCGATCCGGGAAGATCCCACGTGCTGCGGAGCGGCTGGGCCCGTGAGCCATGGCCGCTGAGCCTGCGCGTCCGGAGCCTGTGCTCCACAATGGGAGAGGCCACAGCAGTGAGAAGCCCGCGTACCGCAAAAAAAAAAAAAAGAGGGACACTTTTTCTGTTCACCCACTGATAAGTGACCAAGACTGCACTTACCGAGCTGGGGCTGGAGTGCCGCCGAACTTTAGGAGACTCTTTGCCAGTGGAGGAGGCCTTAAAGTTAATGCAAGCATTGTTCTCAGAATGCACCCTCTTAACTTGATTAGTTGGTTTCTCAAATGGGTCAAAAGTGCTCTGTGTCCTCTGAACCCTGACTTTTTTATCCTCAGGAATTGTGTCCAGGGGTTTGATCACTGAGTCCATTCCCGGGCAGTTCCGTGTAGACATCTTTGTGACACATATCTGGGAAAAAAAAGAAATTAAACTCAACCTCTCCACTGAAACTTTAATATCACTAAACATGCTGATTTGTTATCCTAGAAAGCATGCCAATTTTGATTCCAGGAAATACCCCGAAAGGCCACAGTTTAAAAGCTACACTAGCTTAAACCTCAATATGAAAAATTCCTCAAAATCATTCTGCTTATACTCACTTAGGGCTGACACTAAAATTGCTATCCCTAAAACAGGAAGCTTAAGGTCTCTACTGCTAGCGCCCTAAGGTGGTTCTTGAACTCTGTCACATATTTTACCATCTGACTGCAACTGGGATTATTTCTGAATCATTAAAAGTTGGATAAGTTGCCTTAAAACAAACAAACAAACAAACAAAAACAGCTGAACTAAATCAGATGGGCATTTTAACTGATGCGCCACCATGGAAGCAGCTAACACAGCTAGAGAAAGTCATTATGTTCGTCAACACTTTAATGCTTGAATACATGTTTAAAATCTGTCCCAATCTTGATTTCATCTCCAAACTTGAATGGAGCATATGAAAAGGCTAAAAGGTAGAGATAGTAAAAGTTGAAAACAATGTTTATTCTTTTTTCTTTTTTTTAACATCTTTATTGGAGTATCATTGCTTTACAATGGTGTGCTAGTTTCTGCTGTATAACAAAGTGAATCAGCTATACATATACATATATCCCCACATCCCCTCCCTCTTGTGTCTCCCTCCCACCCTCCCTACCCCACCCCTCTAGGTGGTCACAAAGCACCGAGAGCTGATCTCCCTGTGCTACGCGGCTGCTTCCCACTAGCTATCGGTTTCACATTTGGTAGTGTATATATGTCCATGCCACTCTCTCACTTTATTTTGTTCATATTACTCCACTAAACCCTGATTTCCTTCTCAACTTCATTCATTCTCTTACTGCATAGTCTGCCCCCCTCTCTCATTTTATTTCAGTCTCTTTGACTTTTGCTCCTTGTTTTCCACTTTACGTTCTAACTCTTTCATTCTCCCTGTATTCTGGAGACTTTGTTTTTCTTTTTAAGTAATTTTATGGCCTCTAGCTTGCCTGTAAAGCTAGGTAACTTTATTATGCTGTTTAGAGAAAAGACAACTCTGAAAATGCTTTTAAAGTTTTTTTTTTCTTCTCGTGAAAAGTTTCCATATCCTTATTTAAGAAGGCAGGAAAACAGAAAGTATCTAAGAAAACCCCATATTGTTAAAGTAAACATATGAAGTGTCTGAGTAATATGTATAAGATGATTCCATATCGGAAAGAAACGTATGTGTATGGATAGATATAGATACAAATATACATACAGACATATAGATATTTGTATGTGTATGTATGAGCACATAGAAAGGTATAGAAGGAAACACACCAAAGTGTTAACATAAGATACCGCCAGATATGTAGAACTGAACGGATAAAGGGTAAGCTCACTTATTTTTTACATACCCCTATATTGTTTGAATTGTATAATTAACATGTCTGACAATGTAATTTTTGAAAATACTAAAGCGGGAAAGTATGTATAATAAATTAAGGTCTTTTAAGTTTTTGAAACAAACAAAAAAATTTTCATTAAATATTAAGCATCAACTCTGTCCTATGAGTGTGTCTCAACTACTAAGCATAGGTTGAACTTTAATTAAATCAAATAAGAAGGATATCATCACACCTTTTAGCATACCACAAAATTGCTGAAGATATCTTTAAAAGACTTAAGGCAGAGTCCTCTAGTCATGATCAAAAACTAACAATTTATCACAAGATTAGATGCACTGACATGTTTCACTCAATTTTCACTCAAGAGTTCACGTGTTTCTCTTACAGATGTGAAAGCAAGAGGCAATAGATGTGATATGGATACGAAACCACCCACACCACTGAGACAACTGAATTATAACTATAAAATATAAACACATGAACCTGAGGAGTCAAAGAACCCTAAACACAAGAAATACAAAGAAAATAACATGTAGGCACATCAAAATCAAGTTGCTTAAAACCAGTGATAAAGAGAATATCTTAAAAGGGAGCCAGAGGGAAAAAAGTACTTTAAAAGATAAGACAGCAAATATTTGGAAACTAAACAACACAAAAGGGGAATTAGAAAGTATCTTGAACTAAATGAAAATAGTTAAACAGAATATGAAAATGGCAGATACAGCTTAAATAGTACTTTAGCTGTAGAAAAACTTATAATGGTAAATGCATATAGTGGAAAAAAATTCAAATCAATAAGATTACACCTTCAAATACTAGTAGAAAAAGAAGGGAAATTAAAACCTAAAATAAGCAGAGAATTAAAATGATGAAAAAATATCATTATGGAAATAAATGAAATAGAAAACGAAAAACAATAAAGAAAATCAATGAAACTGAAAGCTAGTTTTCAGAGAAGATTAAAAAAAAAAAAAAAAGGATACTCCTCTAGCCAGACTGATAAGAGCAAAAAGGTAAAGAACTTATATTGCCAATAACAGATATGAGAGAGATGACATCACTACAGATTCCACAGGTATCATCAACAACTTTATGCCAATAGGTTCAGCAACTTAGATGAAGCAAATTCCGTGAAAGATGAAAACAACCCAAGCTCACTTGAGAATAAATAGATAAGTTGAATAGTCCTATGTCTACCTATGTCTATTAAGGAAATTAAAAGTGTAACCAAAAATGTTATCACAAAGAAAATGCCAGGGCCAGACAACATTACTGGTGAAGTAAACCAAACATTTAAGGGAAAAAAATAACATCAATTCCACAGAAATGCTTCCAAAATATTAAAGAGAAGGGGATACTTCCCCACTCACTATATGAAGCCAGCATCATTCCAACACCAAAACCAGACAAAAGCATTAGAAGAAAACTACAGATCAATTTCTCTCATGAATAAAGATGCAAAACTTATTGGCAATTTTTAAAAAGTTGAATCCAATAATATATAAAAAGGATAATAAATAATGAAAAAGTAGTATTAATCCCAGGAACGCAGGGTTGGCTTAACACTCTAAAATGTGTAATTCACCATTTTAGTATACAATGTCAGGCAATCTCTAAAATGGCTCCCAGTGATAGCCACTTCCAGATAGTCACATTCTTACTTAGTACACAGATCTTGAGTTTGGGTTGTATTTGCTGACTTATATCCAATAAACAAAATATGGCAGAAATCATGGGCTATCACTTCTGAGAAAAGATTATAAAAAAAACTGTGGTTTCTGCGCTGGTACACTCTCAGTCCTATTCCCTTTCTCTTAGATCACTATCCCAAGGCAAAAGCCAACTGCCATGTTAGGAGGCAGCTCTGTGGAGAGGCACATTTATGGAAGGACTGAGGACTGCAAACAACCACAAGAGTTGAGCCTGCAAATGCAACCACAGCCCCAGCCTCCTGCTTGACTGGAACCTCATACAACACGCTGAGCCACAGGCACCCAGCTAAGGCGCCCTGGATTCTAAACCCACAGTAACTGTTAAACTGAATGCCTTTCTCCTAAGTACAGGAACAAATCAAGGATGTCCACTCTCATTATGTTGACTCAACACTGTATTACAAGTTCCAGACAATGCCACAAGGCAAGAAAAAAGAAAAAAAAAATCTACATTGGAAAGGAAGAAATAAAACCAACTTTATTCACAGAAGACATTATCATCTCTGTTGAAAATCCAATGAAATCTACCGCCCCCCAAAAAAACACTAGAATTAATAAGTTTATCAAGGGTACAAGATATAAGATCAATATACAAAATTCATTTGTATTTCCAGATACTAACAACAATCAGAAATTTAAATTTTAAAAACACAATTTACAACAGCTTCAAACAATTTAAAATATTTACTGATAAATCTGACAAAATATGTGCAATATCTGTACACAGAAACTATAAAGTATGGCTGAGAAAAAGAAAAAAAAAACAAAGGAGCCAATCAGGGACTTCCCTGGTGGCTCAGTGGTTAAGAATCTGCCTGCCAACACAGGAGACACGGGTTTGAACCCTGGTCTGGGAAGATCCCACATGTCGCGGAGCAACTAAGCCAGTGTGCCACAACTACTGAGCCTGCGCTCCAGAGTCCAAGAGCCACAACTACTGAGAGAAGCCACCACAATGCAAAGTGCACACACTGCAATGAAGAGTAGCCCCCCTTGCTGCAACTGGAGAAAGCCTGTGCACAGCAATGAAGACTGAACACAGCCAAAAATAAATAAAATAAAAATAAATTTATTTTAAAAACCCAGCAATCTTGACACAAAAATAATAAACACATATATTCATAAAATGCTATCATAAAAGTATTTTTAAACTACAAGTTCATTGTGACAGGCAGAATTCTACAGTGACACCCAATGTCCAGCCTTTGAATAATCCCCTCCCCTTTGAGAGTGAATATGTTGAGATATCACATCATGATTCCATTATGTGATATGGCAAATGGGCGATTACCCTGGGTGGGCCTGACCTAATCAGGTTAGTTCTTTCTTTTTTTAAAAAAAAATTATTTATTTATGGCTGTGTTGGCCTTTGTTTCTGTGCCCAGGCTTTCTCTAGTTGTGGCAAGTGGGGGTCACTCTTCATCGCGTTGCGCGGGCCTCTCACTGTCGCGGCCTCTCTTGTTGCAGAGCACAGCCTCCAGACGCGCAGGCTCAGTAATTGTGGCTCACAGGCCCAGTTGCTCTTAGGCATGTGGGATCCCCCCAGACCAGGGCTCGAACCCGTGTCCCCTGCATTGGCAGGCAGATTCTCAACCACTGCGCCACCAAGGAAGCCCCTTAGGTGAGTTCTTTAAAAGCAGAGCATTTTCTCTAGTTGGTCGCAGAAGAGAAAGTCAGAGGTGTGATCTGGCTAGCCTGGAAGAAAGCCAACATTTCATGCTGTGATCTTCCTATGGGGGCCACACGGCACAGAAATGGGGGGCAGGCTCTAAAGGCTGAGAATAGTCACTGGCTGACAACCCGCAGGAAAACGGGACCACTGTCCTACAACCACAAGAAAATGAGTTCTGCCAACAGCTACAAGTTCTGCTTGTAGGAGGATCTTGAGCCCCAGGTGAGACCAACACCTTGATTTCAGTCCAGTAAGACCTAGGGCTGAGAAACCAGGTATGCCGTGCCTAGCCTTTTAAACTACAGAAACTGTGAGATAATAAGCTACTAAGTACATGGTCATGTGTTACACACCAATTGAAAACTAATACACTCACTTTACTGAAATTGCCTATAAGCACTCTGATATTTGAGCACAATGTTCTTAGGAACATGTTGCAGATACCACTTTCTGTATTTGATACACTGTATCAGATCCAGAATAGATAAGCAATGATTCCTAGGACTGCTATCAATAAATGACCATATACTGAGAGTTTTCTGCACGACATAACTCCATCAGCACTATAAAGCCCACGAACAAATTCTCCACATAATTAAATTTATACGCAATTTATGGTCTCCACTTCGCCTGGGTTTGTGCGAATAAAACCAGTATCAGGGACGAGGGGAAGATGGCGGAAGAGTAAGACGCGGAGATCACCTTCGTCCCCACAGATACACCAGAAATACATCTACACGTGGAACAACTCCTACAGAACACCTACTGAACGCTGGCAGAAGACCTCAGACCTCCCGAAAGGCAAGAAACTCCCCCACGTACCTGGGTAGGGCAAAAGAAAAAACAGAGACAAAAGAATAGGGATGGGACCTGCACCAGTGGGAGGGAGCTGTGAAGGAAGAAGGGTTTCCACACACAGGCAGAGACTGCGGGTAGCGGAGGGGGGAAGCTTCGGAGCCACGGAGGAGAGCTCAGCAACAGGGGTGCGGAGGGCAAAGCGGAGAGATTCCCGCACAGAGGATCAATGCCGACCAGCACTCACCAGCCCGAGAGGCTTGTCTGCTCACCCGCTGGGGCGGGCGGGGCTGCGAGCTCAGGCTCGGGCTTTGGTCGGGAGAGGATTGGGGTTGGCGGCGTGAACACAGCCTGAAGGGGTTAGTGCGCCACAGCTGGCCGGGAGGGAGTCCGGGGAAAAGTCTGGACCTGCCAAAGACGCCAGAGACTTTTTCTTACCTCTTTATTTCCTGGTGCGCGAGGACAGGGGATTCAGAGCGCTGCTTAAAGGAGCTCCAGAGACGGGCGCAAGCTGCGGCTAAAAGCGCGGACCCCAGAGACGGGCATGAGACGCTAAGGCTGCTGCTGCCGCCACCAAGAAGCCTGTGTGCGAACACAAGTCACTATCCACACCCCTCTGCCGGGGAGCCTGTGCAGCCCGCCACTGCCAGGTTCCTGGGATGCAGGGACAACTTCCCCGGGAAAACGCACGGCGAGCCTCAGGCTGCTGCAACGTCACATCCGCCTCTGCCGCCGCAGGCCCGCCCCGCACGCCGTGCCCCTCCCTCCCCGGCCTGGGTGAGCCAGAGTCCCCGAATCAGCGGCTCCTTTAACCCCGTCCTGTCTGAGCGAAGAACAGACGCCCTCCGGAGACGTACACGCAGAGGCGGGGCCAAATCCAAAGCTGAGCCCCTGGGAGCTGTGAGAGCAAAGAAGAGAAAGGGAAATCTCTCCCAGCAGCCTCAGGTGCAGCGGATTAAAGCTCCACAATCAATTTGATGTACCCTGCATCTGTGGAATACATGAATAGAAAACGAATCATCCCAAATTGAGGAGGTGAACTTTGAGAGTAAGATTTATGATTTCTTCCCCTTTTCCCCTTTTTGTGAGTGTGTATGTGTATGCTTCTGTGTGAGATTTTGTCTGTATAGCTTTGCTTCCACCATTTGTCCTAGGGTTCTATCCATCCGTTTTTTTGTTTTAAGTTTTTTTCTTAATAATTAATTTTAATAACTTTATTTTACTTTATCTTCTTTCTTTCTTTCTTCCTTCCTCCCTTTCTTTCTTCCTTCCTCCCTTTCTTTCTTTCTTTTCTTCCCTTCCCTCCTTTAGACAACAAATCATCCCACATTGAGGAGGTGGACTTTAAGAGCAAGATTTATGATTTTTTCCCCTTTTCCCCTTTTTGTCAGTGTGTATGTGTATGCTTCTGTGTGAGATTTTGTCTGTATTGCTCTGCTTCCACCATTTGTCCTAAGGTTCTATCCGTCTGGTTTTTTTTTAATTTTTCTTAATAATTATTTTTTAATTTAATAACTTTATTATATTTTACTTTATCTTCTTTCTTTTTTCCTTCCTTCCCTCCCTCCCTTCCTTCCTTCCTCCCACCGTCCCTCCCTCCCTCCCTCCTTTCTTTCTTTCTTTCCTTCTTTCCTTCTTTTCTTCCTTCTTCCTTCCTTCCTTCCCTCCTTTCTTCCTTTCTTTCTTTCTTCCTACTTCTACTAATTCTTACTCTCTACTTTTTCTCCCTTTTATTCTGAGCTATGTGGATGAAAGGCTCTTGGTGCTGCAGCCAGGAGTCAGTGCTGTGCCTCTGAGGCGGGAGAGCCAACTTCAGCGCACTGGTCAACAAGAGACCTCCCAGCTCCACATAACATCAAACGGCGAAAATCTCCCAAAGATCTCCATCTCAACACCAGCACCCAGCTTCACTCAACGACCAGCAAGCTACAGTGCTGGACACCCTATGCCAAACAACTAGCAAAACAGGAACACAACCCCACCCACTAGCAGAGAGGCTGCCTAAAATCATAATAAGTCCACAGACACCCCAAAACACACCACCAGACGTGGACCTGCCCACCAGAGAGACAAGATCCAGCCTCATCCACCAGAACACAGGCACTAGTCCCCTCCACCACAAAGCCTACACAACCCACTGAACCAACCTTAGCCACTAGGGACAGACACCAAAAACAACGGGAACTAGGAACCTGCAGCCTGCAAAAAGGAGACCCCAAACACAGTAAGATAAGCAAAATGAGAAGACAGAAATACACACCGCAGATGAAAGAGCAAGATAAAAACCCACCAGACCTAACAAATGAAGAGGAAATAGGGAGTTACCTGAAAAAGAATTCAGAATAATGATAGTAAAGATGATCCAAAATCTTGGAAATAGAATAGACAAAATGCAAGAAACATTTAACAAGGACCTAGAAGAACTAAAGATGAAACAAACAGTAATGAACAACACAATAAATTAAATGAAAAATACTCTAGATGGGATCAATAGCAGAATAACTGAGGCAGAAGAACGGATAAGTGACCTGGAAGATAAAATAGTGGAAATAACTACTGCAGAGCAGAATAAAGATAAAAGAATGAAAAGAACTGAGGACAGTCACAGAGACCTCTGGGACAACATCAAACGCACCAACATTCGAATTATAGGGGTCCCAGAAGAAGAAGAGAGAAAGAGAGGGACTGCGAAGATATTTGAAGAGATTACAGTTGAAAACTTCCCTAATATGGGAAAGGAAATAGTTAATCAAGTCCAGGAAGCACAGAGAGTCCCATACAGGATGAATCCAAGGAGAAATACGCCAAGACACATATTAATCAAACTGTCAAAAATTAAATACAAAGAAAGCATACTAAAAGCAGCAAGGGAAAAACAACAAATAACACACAAGGGAATCTCCATAAGGTTAACAGCTGATCTTTCAGCAGAAACTCTGCAAGCCAGAAGGGAGTGGCAGGACATATTTAAAGTGATGAAGGAGATAAACCTGCAACCAAGATTACTCTACCCAGCAAGGATCTCATTCAGATTTGATGGAGAAATTAAAACCTTTACAGACAAGCAAAACCTGAGAGAGTTCAGCACCACCAAACCAGCTTTACAACAACTGCTAAAGGAACTTCTCTAGGCAAGAAACACAAGAGAAGGAAAAGACATACAATAACGAACCCAAAACAATTAAGAAAATGGGAATAGGAACATTCATATCGATAATTACCTTAAATGTAAATGGACTAAATGCTCCCACCAAAAGACACAGACTGGCTGAATGGATACAAAAACAAGACCCATATATATGATGTCTACAAGAGACCCACTTCAGACCTAGAGACACATACTAACTGAAAGTAAGGGGATGGAAAAAGATATTCCATGCAAATGGAAACCAAAAGAAAGATGGAGTAGCGATTTTCATATCAGACAAAAATAGACTTTAAAATAAAGACTATTAGAAGAGACAAAGAAGGACACTACATAATGATCAAGGGATCGATCCAAGAAGAAGACATAACAATTGTAAATATTTATGCACCCAACATATGAGCACCTCAATATAAGGCAAATACTAACAGCCATAAAAGGGGAAATCAACAATAACACAATCATAGTAGGGGACTTTAACACCCCACTTTCACCAATGGACAGATCATCCAAAATGAAAATAAATAAGGAAACACAAGCTTTAAATGATACATTAAACAAGATGGACTTAATTGATATTTATAGGACACTCCATCCAAAAACAACAGAATACACATTTTTCTCAAGTGCTCATGGAACATTCTCCAGGATAGATTATATCTTGGGTCACAAATCAAGCCTTGGTAAATTTAAGAAAATTGAAATTGTATCAAGTATCTTTTCCGACCACAATGCTATGAGACTAGATATCAATTACAGGAAAGATATACAGACTGCCAACCAACACATGAAAGAATGCTCAATATCATTAATCATTAGAGAAATGCAAATCAAACCTACAATGAGATATCATCTCACACCAGTCAGAATGGCCATCATCAAAAAATCTAGAAACAATAAATACTGGAGAGGGTGTGGAGAAAAGGGAACACTCTTGCACTGCTGGTGGGAATGTGAATTGGTACAGCCACTATGGAGAACAGTATGGAGGTTCCTTCAAAAACTACAAATAGAACTACCATATGACCCAGCAATCCCACTACTGGGCATATACCCTGAGAAAACCATAATTCCAAAAGAGTCATGTACCAAAATGTTCATTGCAGCTCTATTTACAATAGCCCGGAGATGGAAACAACCTAAGTGTCCATCATCGGATGAATGGATAAAGAAGATGTGGCACCTATATACAATGGAATATTACTCAGCCATAAAAAGAAACGAAATTGAGCTATTTGTAATGAGGTGGATAGACCCAGAGTCTGTCATACAGTGTGAAGTAAGTCAGAAAGAGAAAGACAAATACCGTATGCTAACACATATATGGAATTTAAGAAAAAAGAATATCATGAAGAACCTAGGGGTAAGACAGGAATAAAGACACAGTCCTACTAGAGAATGGACTTGAGGATATGGGGAGGGGGAAGGGTGAGCTGTGACAAAGCGAGAGAGAGGCATGGACATATATACACTACCAAACGTAAGGTAGATAGCTAGTGGGAAGCAGCCGCATAGCACAGGGAGATCAGGTGGGTGCTTTGTGATCGCCTGGAGGGGTGGGATAGGGAGGGTGGGAGGGAGGGAGACGCGAGAGGGAAGAGATACGGGGATATATGTATATGTGTAACTGATTCACTTTGTTATAAAGCAGAAACTAACACACCATTGTAAAGCAATTATACCCCAATAAAGATGTTAAAAAAAAAAAAAACAGTATCAGGCCTGCTTTATGTAGGCATCTTCATCCAGGAAAGTCATCTATACTTGAGTTTTCCACATACGGCAAAGTGACTGTTCTGGAAAAGTTTCAAGTTTCCAATATTTGGGACAAACAACTTAAACATGATCTGGCCATCTCTGTTAACCACAAGCACAACAGAAAGCAGACTCCAGGCCCTTCATAAGGCTATGGGGAAGCAGCCTCACTGACCTCATGGGCTTGTCAGACCCTGAAGAGAAGAGGGAGGGCTTGGGTGTGGGGAAGATCCAGACAAGATGAAGTAAGAATGGCACTCATTCCCCTTAGCTGCAATCTCTGGCATACTATAGAATAAAATTATTGAAGTGCACAGGGTACGTGAAGAGAAGAGTGAGCTGACTAGAGTCCTAGCAATGAAAGAGGGTTCTAGAAGACAGATTATACATTGATGCTACTCCCCAGTGCCCAGATCTTCATTTGAATCTTTCCATCAACCTGTCAGCAATCTAAATAAACATTTCCCCTCCCCAAATAGAATCTTTCTTCCTACAACAAGATGCTTGTGGTCAGTGCAGATACAATCTCATAATATAAGAAAACTAGAGGACAAAAGCATGTATGTCAAACTGGAAAAAAATCAGTAGGAACCCATAACCTCAAAAAGGCAGATTTTTTCAACCACCCAATAGTAGCCCTTTGATCCACTGCTAACTTTCATGTGTACCCCCAGTGCCTAGATTCTGGTCTATGTTCCAGTTCCCCACTATGAAAAAAGAGGAATCCTTGGAAGTAACCTGATTCCAGTTCACAGAACAGGAAGCGCAAAACAGCTGTGAAATATCCAGCTGTTACCAGAAAACTAGGATCCTTTCAAAAATGTCAGTGACCGTGCTAGAAGGACAAAGGAATCTGGCTATAGGGATTCCTACTGGCCAAACTGTGATTACATATTTGAGCATCAAAAGGAAAATAAAATTATGGTTAAATGGAACAAGAGAGTTATTGAAAGACCCTGAGTTCATTATGATTTTGAGAAAGAAAAGTCAATATAAACGACAAATGGCAGTTATATGGAAGGATGAATATAACAGGATATATAGTTGGTTTTCACACATAGAACTGTGAGTAAGCCAAGTAGTGCCAGAAAAAGTAGGAATTGCACCAAGAATAGGAATGATTGCTCAAAGCTTGTGGAGAGGGGGTCTACACAGCACAAGTGTAGAAAGAACAGCAACACGGATGTTCCACTAACAGACCAGGTCAATATAACACAGTAATAAACAAAGGGTATGTGATGTTGCCTAAGCAACATTTTACAAAGAATACATTTAGTGGAGAGACACCAGATTGTAAAGAAAATTTATTGTGAAGTCAATGTGGAATGCATTTTTTGGAAATAAGTTAAATTTTAGTAACTAAGTGAAATTTAACCCTTAAATAGAAAATTCAACTTGACTGCTAACCAATGACTTAGATCTGAATCACTTTGGAAAAATCAACCAAGGCCCCAACAGTCTACAACTCAGATCCTGTAATCCCAGCTATTCGGAGAAGGCATTGTTTTACTTGTGGATTTGTAAAGATTACACAACTCCAAGAAGATTCAAAAATATTACTAGTGAAACCCCTGGAAGGAATCTACTAATTAGATCTATAACCCTAGGAAGGCATAAAAAGAAATATAGAAGTAATATGAAATTAATTAAACCCACAGTGTTGGTGTTTTAAAATAGGATGAGTGTAAGTGTAGTAATATTATGTGCAATAATCATATTTGTGCATGTTTTCTTTGTTTAAAGTATCTGCAATATGTTAAAATAATCAGTCACACTAAATTAGTATTTGAAATTAAGGGAATTTAGTTAAGTCAGTCATCCATGCTTAAGTAGACTGAGACAAATTGCTTTCCAAAATTACATTTATTAGCTACATATATTTTTAAGGATGTGGGCACTAGCTGTGGATGTTCCAGGCACAGAATACTCTTGGACATGACATTCACCATCAGCTTTCACTGTCCTTTACACATAGTTTGTTAGTGCCCTCTGCACAGGGCACAACAAGCCATAGACTTCCCCCTACACCAAGCCATGGACCAAGCCAGTCACAATAAATAGCTATAGTAGCAGTACTGCCTGAAAACCACAGACATTCCAGTATCAACGGGAAACAGGATATGTTTTCTCTATGATGGCATTTTTTCACACTTCCTTGATCCATTTAGAAACTGAAGTGACAAGATTTATAAAAGCAGGGATGTCTGATGGTACTTGAAAACCATCAGACATAAAAAGAAGAAATAAAAAGATAAAAAGAAGAAATCATCACAAATACCAACATAAACTTCTGTTCCTTTATTTTTTGCAGTAAATTCAATAGAACCTAGAATTTCAAACATGGTTAGAGATGCACCCACACGTTTAGATGTTCATCTGAATCAATTATTTTGGTTCACTCATCATTAACAGGGGTCTGTACATTACCTGGCAGACTCAAAACTCAGTAAAAATTGTTAGCAATTCAAACAGTGTTGGAAGCTCCAAAAGTCACAGTTTGACCTACAATTTTAGCTTGGAGCTATGTAAAATCCAAACAACTGTCCCCCAAACTCATAGCAGTGGATTTGAACGAGCACAACTTAATTCAGTTAAGGTTGGCACTCATTTCCGGCAAATTCATTGGGGCTGAAAATTGTCCCTTTGAATCAACCATTTTCTGATGGTTGGCATTTTACTGGGTTCAGAGTGTGATCTTCTGTACTTCTTCACTCCACCCTCTTCATGAAGGCAAACACCATAACAAGAATCGGTTTAAGTCATGATCTTTTGCCATTCATGAAAGGAATATCCATGACAGGCCAATGCAAAACTAAAACAGCAAAATTCTTGACACTGAAACAACCTCTTACAATTGTTTTCCCCTCATCTGTTACCTGATGAGGGCCTGACAGACAGCTTTCTCTTACTCAATATCTTCTCTCAAAATCTGTTCCCAATTAAAAAGCCACCATCTGTCATTTACAAGTTTGTGGACACTTAAATCAGAGCATTACCTCTCCCTGGATTATCTGAACTTGAAGCATTATAGCATTAAAAAGCTCCACCCCTTATAAAAGAAATTCAGCTTTCAGGGGTAAGTGGACAAGGTGTTTTGGTAGGAGCGGGGAATGAAGGGGGCGAGGGTAGGAGAAATTTCTAATGCCACTAGAATCATAACCCATGACAGCTGCCTTCACCTCTAACCTAAACCTGCAAGATCTAAAAGTACCTTGTCCTCTCTTTGGTTGTAGTCTTCTCTTTTCTCACCCGTGTGTGTGTGTCTGTGTGTGTACAGAGGTGGCAGTGTGAATAGCTACATGGAACAAAAAAATAGAACGTGTTGTCTATGTATATAAAGGGATATATGCCTGAATGTACTTTTACTTATAGCTATGTTTTATCAGAACAAACATCTTGCCTAAAATCACCTTCAGAACATTAGCGAATATACAGGCAAGCCTGCGGCCCATATTATGTCAGAACTAAGTGATCCAGAACAAGTCACTACAACTCTCTGGGTCTCAGTCTTTTCATCTGTAAAATGACACAGCTGGAGTAAACAGCTCTTCAGGCCTTTCAAAGCTCAACTACTACAAACTCCAGGCAGCAGCTTACAGCTGGTAAATGATTTTAAATAGAGCAACTAGAAAGCTAAGACCAGACACATAAATTCACTTCTTTGTGCTTCCTTTTACTTCCCCTTTGCCTTAGGATTTTAGGGTTTAGAGAGGAGGCAGTCAGGTTCACACCATAAACACCTCTCCTGAGAGCTCCAGCCTCTGCGGGTGTTCCTTAACTCTAAAATCCTGGCATTGTCTCTCAGTGATGGCATCCTGGGCCTTTTGACTGAGGGATTATTTGTGAGCAGCATGGGGTAGCAGTCACACTGTGGGACGCTGGCAACACTAGTTCTGTCTACTAAACACCAGTCATGCCCCTATGTCACTGTCACCGTCGCAACCAAAAAAGCCCTAAGAACTACATCGTTTTTAGACTGTACCTCATAACCCGTCACTTAAATATACATTGTCTTATGTGCTTTCATATAAGCTACTGTGGAGTTTGTTTTGATGCGTTTGGTTTATCTGCTGGGGTGGGAGGAGGTCTTTGTCTTGCTCTGTTTCTCATGTATTTGTATTTCCACAACCAGACTGTAAACACCAGAGCACAGAAACCGCATCTTCCATTTCTTTCACGTTCCCAAAGCTCAAATGGCAGCACAAAACTGGGTGCTCTGGTAATATTTACTCAGAGATGGATTGTTTTCCTTATTATAAGCCTTCCCCTTTAACTAAACATGGGCCATTACAAAAATGAGTCCTAAGAAACTACGTAACGATGAGGCACCTTCTGAGCCGAGATCGTTTCCAGTCAACAAAAAGGCTTAACCAGCTGTTCCCACTTACCAGAATTCAATGTCCACTACTGGGATTTAATTTTAAAATGCTTATTTTTCTACTGACTGGTTTCTTTGGGGTCTGACCTAATTGCATTCAATCCTGAATCCATCAGCTAATGGACACAGTTGAATGGAGAACTCTTGAGGACATCACATTCCTTTATGCCGCTTCAGTGACTGTAGTTTTGTTACAACCTTACTGGGCTTCAGTGCTTATCACCAGGAGACTTGATCGTTGTTTTGCTGATTCTATTATGAAATATTTAGGTGGCCTTCCCAGGAGCTTGTACTTTAATATGCATTACTAAAATAATTTTATTCAGTTGCTTTCCCTTCTGTTACAGTGAGACACTTGATTTAGATATGAGATACAGTTTGCTTAAAGGCTGGCATAGATAGATGCATATATTTACTGACCTCTAGGTTCTTTATTTTACACTACTTCCACTAAAAAGTAGCCCATGGGCTTCCCTGGTGGCGCAGTGGTTCAGAGTCCGCCTGCCGATGCAGGGGACACGGGTTCGAGCCCCAGTCCGGGAAGATCCCACATGCCGCGGAGCGGCTGGGCCCGTGAGCCATGGCCGCTGAGCCTGCGCGTCCGGAGCCTGTGCTCCACGACGGGACAGGCCACAACAGTGAGAGGACCGCGTACAGAAAAAAAAAAAAAAAGTAACTAGCCCAAAAAGGTAAGGGAAGAAAGAAGATATGGGAAATTTTCTCACTCCCACTTGGCATCCATAATTATATGCTGATTAAAATTCCATGATTTCATAATGATAAATTTAACATGAAGTTTAATGAATACTCACAGTAAGGGTTGAAATGCCCTCTCTCTGTTGTTAGTTGTGGCCTATTTAGGTTTTTTGGAATGTAGTTATTTTGGGCGATCAGGATTTCATCAGGAATTCTTCTTTAACCCCTGACTGCCTTTGGACCAGCAGCACAGTCATCACCCAGGATCACAGCCCTCACCTCACCTCAGTCCTACTGAGTCAGAATCTGCATTTTAACAAGATCCCAGAGGATTTGTATGCACACTGAACTTTGACATGCAGTGCTCTAAACCATATAATAATAATAGATTCTGCTACTACGGTCAAATAAAGAGTGGAGATTGTGAAAGAGGCAAAATTTGTTTGTCTCTGGGTACAACATGAGTGATAATCATTTCAACATTCCTTGGGTAGCATTTTTGCTCAAATTTCCCACAAAAGATCATGGTAATTTCAGATAATTCTTTAATATAATTTTGAACTCTGAAATAAAATTTTCCAATAAGCTACCCCCAATATATTCAGGAATTTTTAAAAAGCAATGGGATTGGAGTGTGTGAGGAGTAGAGAAAGACTATACGTAGGTTATAATAACATATGTAACATTACTTCCTGCATAGAAACTTTTATTTGTTTCTAATACAGAAGCATTGTTTTACCATGGACCACCATATCTATATAAAAAAAAATGACCACAAAATTATTCTAAGGCGAAGTGAACCCAGAATTTTGCTTTACTCTTTATTTACCAGAGTTTATGTAGTAGCTTTGAAAAAAAAATTCAAAGGAAGTCACTTCAGGATCCAGAAATGAAATTTTAGAAGGAACTTACATACATGAAGAGTGCCATGTACTGTAAAACAGGTCCTCCCTTGCCTGAGAGGCATAACTGAACATTTCCCACCCTGGTCTGGACAAGGACCCAAACCCCTACTCCCAAGCAGAAGGACAGGGCAATTCTGTGGAATTCTGGGCCTCTTTCAGTCACTGCTTCCACTAAAAACTTACTAAATATCCCCAAGAAGTCAAGGGGAAAAAGAAGACGATGTGTGAGTTTTCTCATTCTCACTTGACATCCATAATCATATGCTGGTTAAAATTTCATCATGGAAAAAAAAGAAAGTCAGGAGTATAGCAGTCATATCATATGGCCCAATGAACATACTGGGAGGTGAAATATTAGAATCGACATCTACATTACTTCCCCCCCTCTCATTTAGAGCCAGAGGGCTCAGAAATGGGGCTCATGACACGAGAATCCCCACACACAGCACAGGAGTGGCTTTGTTGAGATTCCACAAAGCAAAAGCCTCTTCCAACTTACGAAATCCCCATAACTGCAGTGGTGAACTGGAATCCCCATTCTCAACACAACAGAAGACTCGAGCTACAGAAAGTGGCTCACACTGCATGGCTAATTAGTTTCTTCATCAAGACAATATTCCCTTATAGCTCTTGCTCTAGAAAAGAACAAGTCTGTTCCTGCAAATAGGGACTTTTCCCCCTCTCTCATAGAATTTACAGTTTAAATATAGCTTTTCTTTTTATTAGGTTTTGTTTTGGGTCCTATCTGAGAAGGAGAAACCAGGGTGTTTTCAAAGGACCCCACACCATGCAGAGGTACAAAATAACCTGGGAGGGGAGCTGACTAATATTAACTAGGGCAATTTTAAAACATCCACTGTGTCAGAGCACTAATAACCAATAAACAGATCAGGCTGAACTTAGATTCACAGATGTTTAAAATCAGTAACATGGTCCAGAATGCTTTCTGTACACATATGCTTAGCGTTTGAGGGCTTTTTTTTTTTTTAACATCATGAGGACAAGAGAAACTGTCATTTGTCTCAGAGGCTGTGCAAACAAGAGTCTCGGGTGCCTTCTGAATTCTGTTTTCTGTTCCTAGTTTCACTGCACCACCCACAGCTTCTTTGTACTAAAGTAGCCTAGTTCTTCCTTCATGTTTATGCCTTTCAAATATCTGTAGCTCACTGTTCTGTCCCTCATGTAAGATAAAGCATCCAGAAGGTAAAATAACATTAAAAATTGGAAACTTGTAAAGAAGACACTACTGGAGGTTCTGACTGATCCATTAATACCTGAATTTCTTTCCCCTGGTAACCACATGAACAGCGTTTAAAAATAAAGATTGTAAATATTTTTAAATTCCTTCCCTGAAGGAGAAATAAAATTGTGTACTCTCTTCTTACTCTGAAACAGATGGTTATATAAATAAATACAACCTTTATCTCCTCACCTATATTAACCATCTTTTTAATAACATTTAACTGCATTATTAATGCTTGTAAAATAACTTAGTGATTAATGTCAAGAGTGATGTTAGAAAGTTTAAAAGTTTAATAGTTTTATTCTAATAAAATAAATCTAGATGCAAATTCCACAAAAGAATTCAGAAAAATATAGGGCACCACTCAATATAGGATTGACTTTTGAAGCTCTTAAAATTTTCAGAGAATCATATATGGGTCACTAACCACACAGAGCTTATGAAGAGAAACACAGGGAACAAAGAACGCGTGGGGAGAAAATGGAAGTATCTTTCAATGTAGCTTTAACAACTGGCCCATCTATTGTAAAGAGCTAAAATTTCAGTGATAATAAATTTGACAGAAATCCATTAATAATAAAGTCCTAACTGCTTCCATGAGGACTGGTTCTTTAAACCTTGCCTATGACTGAGAAAATTCAATAGTGAATCCTAACTGAGATATCCAAGGTGAACAGAGCAGAACAGTGGGATACACATACCCTGCTGTTTGTCTGCCACCTGAAAACAAACCCCAGTGCTTCCAGGAGCATTTTACAGTCATCTTTGTATCTTTAGCAAGATCTCATTTAGCTGTGGAATAAGCCACTGGGGCAAGCTTGTATCAGTTGGGCCGAAGAGGAAGTCTATAGAACATATAATCCTTCCCAAACCTGCCAGATGATAACTAGAATACTGGAGCATTCTTTCACACCCTCCTTTTATCCACTCAAACCCAATAACATTAAGAAATTGTCATCTATGCTCCATAAACAAGCAAACTGGAGAAGAATCTTAGGCAAGATATAAGTTGATAGAAAAGAGAGATGGAAATTAAGGACTTCCAGATGACCATGACAATGGTGATGATAGCTATTATTGAGCTCTTATTATATGAGTTACTATTAAAAATACTTTATAAGTAATTTCTCAATTAATCTCTACAACAACCCCATGAGGTATTATTATTGTCCCAATCTTACGGATGATTAAATTGAGGTACACAAGAGTTAAGTAACATGTCCAAGACCACAAGAGAATTCGCACAGGAAACGGGATTTATTCTAAGACTCTGACTACAAAGTCCAAGCTCTTGACCACCAGGCTGTCTTCCTTACATGTCCCCTGGGACTTACATACTGCGAGAAATAAGGAAAGCAGAGACCTGATCTGCAACACTTCTCTCATTCTTTCTTCTCCTGATGCAAAAGAAAAGCATTTTTAAAACTGAGCAAAATCACCGCTCTGTGTTTTAAGGTTTTCTGACCCATCCTCCCTGCCTGCTCACCACTTCCAGAATGTAAATTTAACATGCTTTTGACTAATCTGACTCTCAATCAGCCTCATATCAAAAGTCAAGCCTGAACATCAAAGAATTAGGGAGTGGGGCAAGGGCAGAAAGCAAAAAGATTTCTTTAGAAGGACAGGCTGACGGGGAAGATGGGAAGTCTCAGGCATTAGACACTGCCATGTTGAATCTTCCTCTTCTCATATATGTTTGTGTTTCCTGAATAGTATGTTAAAGGCGTGGATATAAACTGCTGATTGATCCCATCTAAGAATCATCAAATTAGTCAATGATAGATAGACAGCTCTAGGGCCTTAGCTTGGCTTTCTAAAAAGGATCTTCTATCAAAAAACCATCTGGATTTAAAAGCAGCAACAGGAAGAAATATGAGAAAGAGAATGCTATATTGATGAAGCCAGGCTTACCTCATCCAATGGAAATCTGCTTAAGACGGCATCAAGCTAATACCCACTCTCACTTCCCTCTAAGTCAGAGGATACCTGGGATTTGGGGATTGAGTGTCCACTGAAAACAGCAGTGGGGAGTGACAGAACGCTTGCAGTGGGCGTCAGGAGACTGAGTGGAATCTCGCTCTCCAATTGGCCAAATGAAATGAATATGAGCCAATCAGATAACACAATTGCTGAAAAACCTCCCAGTCCTAAGAGTCTCTGATTCTGCAAGAGGACTTCAACATGATCAGTCTTTGCTTATAAAGTTAGATAAAGTAAAAGACTAGAAGTAGAGTGGGTAAAGTGAATGTTAATGACAAAAGCTACAGTCCAGACTTCCATTGAATATTTCAGCTGATAGCTGCTTTCTATAAGCAAAGAATTGACATGAAAATCTAACTAGCCCATGCTCAATTACTAGCCCACGTAAAGAATCCAAATGAATACATCCTTAGATCACTCCCTCAGTGCATTTCTATTCTTCATTCCTTGCCCTTCTCCCCCAGACTTTTATTTTTAGTATCTCTAAATTATCCGTATTTATTAGATGTCCATAGAGGTCCATATGGGAACTTGATTCAGTGAAATCATAAGGGGGGTGGGGAACTGCTGTCTTTTCCATATAAAAAAATCAAAGCATACATTAAAAAGGAATAAAATTCTGATACATGGTACAACATGGATGAACCTTGAAAACATGCTGAATGAAATAAACCAAACACAAAAGGACAAATACTGTATGATTCCACTTGATATGATATGAGATACCAAGAAGAGGCAAATTCTTAGACCCAGAAAGTAGACTGGAGAGATTACCAGGGGCTGGGGAGACGGAGAGTGGGGAGTTATCATTTAATGGACACAGAATTTCTATTAGGGATGATGAAAAGTTCTGCAAGTGGGCAGCGATGATGGCAGCCAAACACTGTGAATGTACTTATGCCAATAAATTATATACCTAAAAATGGTTAAAATGGAAAATTTTGTGTTATGTATATTTTATACCACAATTTTTAAAATGGAAAAAATCTAAGCATATAGTGTCTGTTTCATAATTGCCCAAAATGAAAAAAAACTTGCCTCCAAATTCTTCTTGAAATATTTTAAAAATAAGTAGATTGTAAGTTTTATGAGGGCAGGGACCAGCTCTGTTTTACTTACTGTTACACAGCAGTTACACTGTTACACAGTAGACTCTCCACAAATGTTTGTATAATAAATAAATGATTAAAAGAAAATAGAGGAAGGAGTCTCCTAAGGAGGAAAATATAAAACACATCAAATTTACTTATTCATGAGAAAGTATAATGGGGCATATTCCTGAGAAAAATACCAAAGCTACTATATCTAAGCTCCTTCAGGGAAGGGAGTGTATCTATTTCATCTATACTTCCTTCACAGCACATATTATGATGTCTTAGAGTAGATGAGTGATAAATGTTTGCACAATGAGGAATAAAAACCTAACTGTAAAATCAATGTCATATTAATGCTCTACTACCCCTTTTTTTTTTTTTTTTTTTTTTTGTGGTACGCGGGCCTCTCACGGTTGTGGCCTCTCCCGTTGCGGAGCACAGGCTCCGGACGCGTAGGCTGAGTGGCCATGGCTCACAGGCGTAGCCGCTCCGCAGCATGTGGGATCTTCCCGGACCGGGGCATGAACCCGTGTCCCCTGCATCGGCAGGCGGACTCTCAACCACTGCGCCACCAGGGAAGCCCTCTACTACCCCTTTTTTAAAATTACTTACTTTTTGCAAATGTACAACTCCTTTTGTCACAGGGTGAAAAAAATAAACCTCACAGCTTATACAAAGTGAAGGTAAAAATATAAATAGCCAGAAACATCACTCTCAGAAAAAGAAACAGCAAACACACGGCACATCATCTTCTGAGTAGAAAAAAAGTTTGTTTTCTTAAGGAACAATTGAAGTACAGAAAAGAATAGTTTATAGATCATCTTGATATTTTAGGAAATAGTAAATGGTCAAAATAAAAGAAAATTTGAACTCTCTTTGGAAGAAAATCCAAATATTCATTCCCTAAAATCAATGTCCAACCTTTACAATAAATAGTTGAGTGAATACAGAAAAATATTTAAGGCTCCTTCACTCCTCCAAAAAAATTCTAGTGAACCCAAACATTATCAATATTTCTCTCAATAAGCCTATCAAGTAATCAGGAGTTCTTTCTTAAAAATACTTATGTCACAAAATTATATACAACTGGCTTGTGGCCAACATGCCACATCAAGTTACTGATGCTTTTCTCAACTAATATTCACTAGCTACATCATTTACATTTTACACGAAGTACTCAGTTCTAGTATACATAAGAAGAATATTTTTAAAGCAAAAAAAGAAATCAAATGCTGACATCCTTAACATTCAGTACCTGTATAATAGATGGATCCTTATAAACTCACCAGGACCACGTAATGTAGTAGTCTCACTTTGAACAGTATTAAAACATGTCCTTCAACTTCAACCACCTCCAACCCCAACACAGTGTGCCCATTAACAAAGGAAATAAGGAATTCACCCTCTGCAGATATCAAGGTTTACATTTCTGTCTCTCAACTGTTATCTTCTCCGCGAGCAGGTAAGCATCATTTTGGAGGAGGCTGTCTGCTGCCCCGGTCCTTCATGCATGCAGGAGTTCTCCATTAGCATACAAAACGCTAACAGTCCACTCTTTGAGTCAGCACTTCAAGCAGAACTGCATGAAGGATTATCACTTCTGTACATGAAAGCATAACCACTACAGGTGTAATGATGCAAAATACCAGCACACTGACCTCTGCCAGGCAGCACACACTTAAAGCAGGTGCCTTTCTGTGCCAGAAGGGAGGGGGCGGGAGAAGCAGGGAGGAAGCCCCAGATCCCTAATATATTAGAGATGTTTATTGCGCTCAGAGCCAGTCCAGCTAATTCATGGACATCAGTTTACCCAAATGAGAAAAGTCGTATCCCGTCCTTCACTGGCTTGACTCAGAGGGCATTCGGCCAAGCATAGCCAGGCAAAACAATCTGTCAGATCTCTTTAAGCTATAATAAATAAGACGAATCTCAGAAGAAATAAGATTCAGCTATGGCAAAGAAGCACAGTCGCAAACCTTTTCTTCATCTTATCGCTGCTACTGGTGTTTACAAACTACAGGCAGCAGCCTCGGGAACCTCAAGAGACTTCCGTGGGTAACCTCCTGTCAGATCTTTAGTTTAAATAGCCCCTTGATCAATCTGTGATGTTTTGGGCAGTTAAATAGAAGGGGGTGAGTAAAATGACATGCACAAAATGAATCCTTTTCAAGTTGTAAATGAGTGAGTCAGGATTCAGTCTTGCTGAGATGCTCCAAATTAAAACCCCTGCTCTGATTTTAAGCATGCTCGGTCTTACCGTTTTGCTGTTGTCTCTCTCAGGCTCGAATCACCTGGAACTCTTTAACATGTCTCTAGCAATGTGCTTGCACCAGACCAGGCCCATACAGCAACTGAATTCACATCTTTCTGCACTAGCAAGCTGAAATGGTACGGCCGTACTACAACCAAGAAAGGGGGAAGCAAAAGCAAAAAAAAAAAAAAAAAAAAAAATTCACCCAGAAACCACCTACAGAAGCTAATCTCCATGGAATAAGACCAAATATGGTTCAGAAGAACACAAAGGACATGCTAACATTCAGTATCAATAGCTTTAAGAGTTCAATTTTTTCCCAAAAGAATCTTTTTTCTTTTTCTCCAAACACGATGGACTTGCCTCTGGAGTTCCCAGGAAGGCAGTGTAACCAGGCTCTGCAGCAACATTGCAGCCAAAGTAACCGTGCATATGCTGTCCAGGCAATTCACGACACACTGTCCCTTCAGAAAGATATTGATTTGTAATGCAGGGCTGCTTCAAAAGAATACAGAATGGAGCCAAACAGCTAATGGTGATTGCATAGGAGGAAAAACATTTAATCAAGGGGATGCACCTCATCATGCTCAATTCAATTTTTTTAAAGCACTGGTGAAAGCCAGTAAGTGTCTTGAGTGACAACCCCATTAAACAGTAATCTGAGGTCCTATAGAAGGCCAAGTTTAGGATACCATCATTCGTGCTGCAAAGCCACTGAAATGGTTAATATGTCTATGTGCATAGATTTCTCATATGCAAATGGGGCATGATGAGAACTCTAAAATAACCATGCGCCAAATACGTGAGGTAAAAAAAAAAAAAATGCACAGGTGTAGCATTTACGGAACCAAAGTGATAAAATACATAGTTATGAGCCTGCAGAATTCTTGATGGAGTTAGAGCTCATATCACCCTCAAAAGTAAAATATCAACACAAACCAGAGCTCACAATCCTTAGACTAATTGTGTCAAGTCATACCACACGGTGCTGAGTGGCAAGGAAGGATGCCAAATTGCTACTCTCATAGCGGCCCCTACAGGAGAGTGGTTGATCTACAATTCATCTTTGCTTAAAGTTATCTCCTATCCTTAGAGAACAGAATCACAAAAGGGCACAAATTAGATTAAGACATAAGGATACAACTGAAAAATACATTAGGCAAGAAATCAAAAAAGTCATGCATGAAATATGACCTCATAGATATTCATTTAATTAAGAAATTAAGTACAAGAAGAGGTAACTACGGTGTCAAATATTCATTTAGCTCCCAGGACTAGGTGCACACTTATAATCAGAAATCTCAAGGAAAAGCGCTTTCCTTTCACATCGTAATTGGTTTATGGGAATCATCTCCCGCATCCTCTATTTCCAAACCATCTTCACTTTCATCCTTTTGAATGCCACTGGGAAGATACTGAACTTTATTTTTTTCTGCAACACAAAAGCTCAGCCCTCAGTACTTGTTATATACATAAATATTAGGAGGATCTGCTGATGGTAGTAGTTCAAACAAATTCTGTGGACTCCTGTAGAGTGGAAATGGATGGGGAGCTTGAGAAATGTGTGAGAAGAATGTGTGGGGAAAAAACAGTGTTGACAAATGTATAGAATTATACAAGAAGTTTGACCATAGGACAGAAGTAAAGATAGAGGCTGACGGTGAAGCTGTGGGAAATAATCACTATGTTCATGTCTTAGAAGCTTTGCCACCTACTGCTATTAAGAATATCTTGGGCTTCCCTGGTGGCACAGTGGCTGAGAATCCGCCTGCCAATGCAGGGCATATGGGTTCGAGCCCTGGTCCGGGAAGATCCCACATGCCACGGAGCAACTAGGCCTGTGTGCCACAACTACTGAGCCTGTGCTCTAGAGCCCACGAGCCACAACTACTGAGGCTGAGTGCCACAACTACTGAAGCCCGTGCGCCTAGAGCCCGTGCTCCGCAACAAGAGAAGCCACCACAATGAGAAGCCCGCACACCACAATGAAGAGTAGCCGCCACTCGCTGAAACTAGAGGAAGCCCGTGCACGGCAACAAAGACCCAACGCAGCTGAAAATAAATAAATTAATTAATTAAAAAAGAAAAGAATATCTTTATTAGGGGACATTGAGATGTATATAAAACCACACCACAGAAGAACAATAGTAGAGATTAAAATAAGGGGTCCATCTTCAAAGAGAAGAGACAAAAAGTCTTTTGTAAAAACACCATCTCAGTGGATATAGAGAAGAAGATGGGAAAGAAACTGACAAAAATACTAGATACTAACATCTACTTCGGTCATTTTTGCAAGTAAACAAAATTTGGTCCCTTGAAATGCCTGCTTTTATAATTTTTTTTTAATTCTAAAAAGTATTATGCACTTCTCTGACATTTTAAATGGCTTATAATAAACAACATCTAATCTTCAATTGATGATGGAGTCAATTACGAATACCAGTGACAACCATGAGGGTCTAAAGGCGGGTATACAGGACCACTGTCTCCTAATCTCAATAACCAACATATGTGAGTTCCACCGCTTCACTGTGATGGTCCAGCCTCTCTTTGCCTTCAGTCTCTCCTTCTTATGGCTGTAAATGTGCCACTTCCTTCTAACACCACCACACCCTTCTCAGTCTTGCCACAGCTTCTTCAACCATCCCTGTCCTGGGCGTCCTAGATAAATAGACTGATTAGAAGACTGTGTGAATAAAGGTCTGAGTCAAATGGTGGGTTCAAAGCAGAACTAGCAACTTTCTCCTGAGTGGAGAAATACTAGCCTAGGCACCCAATGACCACGGCTTTACCATACAGGCTTTGTGGTACTTCTCATCTGTGCAGAAACCCTTTGTTTCCTATCATCCTACATGGAGCTATCTCAGACATATGAGGCTACCAGATGTCTGACCTTCACAGACAGATGGGGCCAAAGAAAACTAAACCTGGAGAAAAAAGTACTTGGAAAAAGGGACAGAGAAGGGCTCTTTTTTTTTTAACTGAAAAAAGACAAGAAAACATTAAATAAGAAAACTTTTCAAAGGTTAGGAAAGGGGTAAGAGAAAAGGCTACTTTATACATATACATTTAATACAATAAGTCACCTACGTTATGAATTAATTTCATTAAATCTTTAAGTCTAAAGGAGGGAATATATTTTATTTTATTTTGGAAAGTGATAGAGAAAATATTGAAATTTCCCCAAGAGGTTCAATTTCAAATTATAATAGTTCCATGTAACCCTAGCAATTTCTTCTGATTGTAAACTTTTACAGTGAAATGTTTACATTATGATTGATTTTTAAATATTAATAATGTTCTAGTAAACCTAAACCCTAATTTTTTAATAAGCCCTAAAAATTTTGACTTAATTTTTCTCAGCTGGTGTCAGTCATTACTTATATTCCCATATATTCAGAGAAATGTTATTCACTTAAAATGCTTTCTCAAATGATGTGACTGACAAGGGATTAATCTCCAAAATATACAACAGCTCATACAACTCAGTATCAAAAAAAAAAACCAAACAATCCAATCAAAAAATGGGCAGAAGATCTAAACAGGCATTTCTCCAAAGAAGACATATGGATGGCCAAAAGGCACATGAAAAGATGCTCAACATCGCTAATTATTAGAGAAATGCAAATCAAAACTACAATGAGGTATCACCTCACACCAGTCAAAATGGCCAACATCAAAGAGTCTACAAATAATAAATGTTGGAGGGGGTGCGGAGAAAAAGGAACCCTACTACATTGTTGGTGGGAATATAAATTGGTAGAGCCACTATAGAAAACAGTTTGGAGGTTCCTTAAAAAAACTAAAAACAGAGCTACCATATGATCCTGGAATCCCACCCCTGGGCATATATCCAGAGAAAAACATAATTTGAAAAGACACATGCACCCCAATGTTCACTACAGCACTATTTACAATAGCCAAGACATGGGAGCAACCTAAACGTCCATCAACAGATGAATGGATAAAGAAGATGTGATATACATACATATATATATATATATATATACACACACACACACACACACACACAATGGAATACTACTCAGCCATAAAAAGAATGAAATAATGCATTTGCAATAACACTGATGGACCTCAAGATGATCATACTAAGTGAAGTAAGCCAGACAAAGACAAATATCATATGATACTGCTTATGTGTGGAATCTGAAAAAAAAAATGATACAAGTGAACTTACATACAAAACAGAAATAGACCCACAGACATAGAAAACAAACTTATGGTTACCAAAGGGGAAGATGGGGAGGGATAAATCAGGAGTTTGGGATTAACATATATACACTATTATATATAAAATAGATAACCAACAAGGACCTACTGCATGTCACGGGGAACTATACTCAATATTTTGTAATAACCTATAAAGGAAAAGAATCTGAAAAAAATCGATATGTATGTATGTATAACTGAATCACTTTGCTGTACACCTGAAACTAACACAACATTGTATATCAACTATACTTCAATTAAAAAACAAATTTCTCAAAACACTGTGAAATTCTGGAGGAGTTTGAATTGCATGTTTAAAAGCCATTTCTTAACCACATACCAAAAACATCCACATGTCATTCATGGCATTTCATGGAAACTTTGGGATTTTCTTCTTAACACTACACAATTTTCAGTGTTTTCTAGATTCTGGAGGGAAAAAAATGAACTAATTTTATCAGTAAATATGAATAATTCTATCAACCAATATATTTGTTCCTGAGAAACGCTGCATTCTATTAAATTGCACCCTGAAAGCAAGGTAATTTACTGGGAAAATAAGACTGAGGGCAGACCATTCAAAACCCATGCATCCAGAGCACTAATTAAAAAAAAAAAATCCTTACATACACACCCACACAGGCCATATCCTCTTCATCTCTGCATTCCCTACAGGGCTGATATTAGGTCCTGCATACAATAGATGCACTATAAATGTTTCTTGGCTAGAGATAAATCCTGTGCTGATCCCTGTGAACTGCAGAAAACATGTCCAGGTGAAGAAAGTTCAGTTATGAACTTCACTCTAGGTTGGAAATTAAAAGTCCAAAAATAGAGAAGGGGAGCTTTAGATTGTGTTTGTTAAAAAGTGGCATGGAAGGTTGAGAATCATGAATCTAAGAACAGAAACAGATAGATGCAGGTTACAATAGTTAAAAGACAGGCCTTATTTTTGCCTATATTCCAAAAATCGGATATCTGTTCACAGTTCTGCTTCTATTCAAGGTTTCAGCCTAATTCTTTTTAGGGAACAATTTTCCTCCTTCCTGTATGTTGTGTTTCCTGGTTGTGTGTCCTGAATTACCCTGGGTAACAACCTGTTTGCATCTCAGTCTTTGCTTCTCCTTTTCCAATCCCTGTCACATAAGACTTGTATTTGCACTAAAACATATATTACATGGCTTCTACATACATACACATACACATTTATGTACTCAATAATTATTAAGGTGATATATAAAAAGCATGGGCATTTACATGGCCCACTATAGTTTTTTCTATTAACACACAAGCAGAAACATAACAGGATTTTGATGTGGTGTGAAATGGAGCAGAGGAACCCAGATGTAGAAGAGATTTTATTATGACCGCGTTCACAAAAGGACAGTATCAGAGAGTTCCAAACATGTACAACGTATATGTTCTGACAAATGTGGATTAAATTACAACATTTCAGAGGCCGACACAAAATCCTCAGGTAGCAGCAAGAAGAAAGGCAAAGGCACTGAGAAAAGATGTGAGGGTTTTCTCTCTTCATGATGCCAAGATTCCACTAAGGACAGAGACTACAAATCCATGATTATCTGAAGCTTCTTAAGGAGTTAAGTCTCTCTTTTTTTTTTTTTTTTAACTTCTCCAAGTTTTTTAGTTAACCATAAAAAGAAGAGAACAAGTTTTCTAGTTCAGGGTTATAAGTCAGCTTTATTATATTAGGGACTTTATCCCAGCTTTCTAAAATTACACGTGGTTAGAAAATCAGAAAAATCCCAAAAGGAAGAAAATTTTCTTAAAAGAGCTTGCGAAATAGACATACAGAAATAACTTTAATGAATACTTTTTTTAAATTATGTTTTGCATTTTTAAATCTAGAAATACCCTACCACTGATCTAGTAAGTACTTTAAAATATTAAAACAAAAGGTATTCATTAAATAATTTGCTCCCTTTGTCTCATCTACACACTTAAGAAATAAAATGAAATAGGATGCTGGACCATGGGAAAGAATGGATAACAATGCTGTACATTCAACAATAAACACTCATGACAATGAAAAGATAACCAACTGAAGAAACTCACAATTAAAATGAAAATATGTGCTCCTATGTAATCTAAATAACTTTCCTGCAGAAAATGTCTTAGTATTTGCCATTTCAAGCCAATACAGCTATAGTTTAGATAATTCTGAAACCACATGGACACCACCCTCAAAGAAGAGAAAGCAAACCAAAGTGATCATTTGTCTAAGGAAGAATCATCATGAGACCATATAACCAGTCCAATCTCACTGGTGCAACAGAGGATGAGGTTTGCTGCAAAAATGCATAAGTAACAGGGATATTAACAACTCTGAAAGGCTTTAACTTCCCCCTACACTCATTTTGTATCCAGTAAAACAGTGACAACAGCAGCACGCAAATATTGGTTGAATCCTTTCTACTACTCCTAGTGAAATGTTTTTCTTGAGTGGTTATTAAAATAAGATAGGTTCCTATTTCTAAAAAGAAGTAGCACCAATTGTTCTGAATGGTCAGCACATCTTTTCTCTTTGCCTGGAATGACTCCTGCCCTGATGCCATCCACCACAGTCTAGGCAGGGCTGAGCCCTGTCTAGGAGCAGACAAGGGATCCAACGTAGGCCAGTCATTCCCTGGGACTTTTCCAACCAGAACTGCACCCCACCTCTGCACCCCTGATGGTGGCAAAACAGAGAAAACACCAGCTTAGAAGCAAGTGTCTCTAGCTCTGTAGAGAAACTGGACAGAGATCCTGAACTACCAAGTACTAAGAGTAAAGATGAGGATAAGAAAGACAGCACAGATAACATGGGATCCCTGGTCCTAGCCCTTGAGGACCAACTGCCTGGTTGCCTGACTTTCTAAAGCGTGGCTGTCAAGTTCCTATTTCTATTCTGTCACATTATCCTCCCAATAAATTCCATTTTTTTCTTAGTGACTTCAAGTTGATTTTCAGTTATTTGTAACCCAGAGTGCTAACGTTGGTACACGTGAAAATACATGTACAAAAGGATGCAGAGCTACTGTGAAGCACTAATGTCAGAGCTAGAGCTAAGTAACAATAGATGTGTTGTTTTAAAATCTAAGAAAAGAGGATTTAAGGTTGATTTTGACTTATATGATGGCAGGAAAGGAGGGTTTAATAGTAGTTAAAGGTTTCACAAAGCTACCTCACAAACCTACTATATATAATATTCTATAAATTTTTACTAAATTATCATATATTAAAATTATTTATTTATTCTTATAATTTACAGGGGAATTTATATAACTGCCGTAAGTCATGGAGCATTACCTATTAATCAGTTATCTGCACCTGTAGGATGCCTGAATGCTTGGACCAATTACTTTAATCTGGCATCCAAGTTGCTATGATAGTATGTATTCAAATTTTAGGCATAGCGCCTAGAGGGAAACAAACTGACTTGGCCTTGTAGACACCACTTATAAATTGATGGCACCCATAAGCAGCCAAGAAATGTCATAGGAATTACGAGAGGGAAATCAGTTTGTTACACCAACACTGGCTTTAAAGATTTCTGGCCATGAGGGAAAGAGGGTTATTAAAAATTAAAGAACTAACAGCGAGGGGATTTTGGAAAAAGCCACAAAAGTACACTAGGGACTGATGGAATATGTAAAGAAACTGCTAAGAAGACATAAAGTAAACTACATTTTCTGTATTTCATTACCAAAGGATTTTTTTTTCATGTTCAGTTGATTTACCAACCATTTATTGAACTTGATATTAAGCATTATGGGGGATATCAAGATGAATGAGACACAACTGATACTCTCACAGATACTTACACAAATAAATACAATACAAGAAGTAATTGCCAAAGAAGAAGTAAAATACCATGGGAGTTCAGAATGAGAGAGACCTCAGAAAGAGGGAGGCCTCTGAATGATGGATCAAGCAAAACTGGAAGACTTTCATTTTAGATAATCAAATTCTGAATACTAGAGTCACAAAGAATTCAATAGCTAAGATGTTGGGGGGAAATGTATATCCAAAGACCAGCAAAGACCACTCGTAGCATAACAATTGTTATCGATATTTGGATGTAATTTGTTAATTTAACAAAGAACCTTTGTAATATTGTAGGAGCACAGCCTAGAAGAGTTGAACAATTTCCATGATTTGAACCCTCATGAACAATGGTTCTTTTCTACACTCTGATGGAAGATTATTTGGATGGACTCCAGGGACTCCATGTACACTGCCTGCCCATACGGTTCAAAGATGTGTTTTTTCCTAGTTACCCTGGACACAGACAACCAAACTCTTTCTTCATATTGCTTAAGGAAAACTGAGCTTTGAGAATTGTTGCAACAGCAAGTCACAGGGAACTGAGAGATCATCTTTACTTATCATTCCTCTCTCCAATACTGATTCTAGTTTAGGGAAGGTGGGGTTTTACTCATTGATACACAAAGGCCAAATCGATCAACTTAGTTTTATCAATCTTCCCCTGAAGCACCTGATTCCCTCAATAGTCACTGTTTCTCCTAATCATTAAAGGAAGACTCAATCCATATAAAAGTTTTTAAAAAATAATAATTCAATTCATACTTCTTGACTGACCCCATCACAATTAGTTCCTTCTATGGGCACAGAGTAACTACGGCATCAGCAGGACCACCTGACTTTAAGGAACGACAACCAGGTGGCTATCCACCCCGGTTCAAATGTTTCCTCTCATATCAACCACAGGCCCTTTAATTCAGACCCCTGAGAGATAAAACAGGTTTAATAAGGTCAAAAGAGACAGCATCATAGATGAAACCATATAAACAGACACACTGAAGCATAATTTCAACATAAGCTGCAAAACAGCTACATGGAGAACATGAGCTCAAGAAGCAGACAAACCAGGTCTTGGGCAAGAAACTTAGGCAGATGATAATAGTTTGTATACTTTAGAGGGTGGTCGTGAGGCTAACTCGTGTACAAACTGCTTAGAATAGTGTCCAGCAAAACAAAGGCTTTTACAACCCAGTGATAAGGATAACGTATATTTAGAGGGACCAGGTACTAAGCCTTTAGGCATCACAGACAATCCTTTATCCTGGGGCTCCAACTCTGCCTGAGGTCTGGTACTGGTCTTGGTTCTCTTGGTTCAGATCAACCTGGGCATTTCATTCTGTATCAGCTGTGGGCTGTTAGGCTCCTTTGCTCATTCACTTCTTAGGTCCATCAGTTCCTATTGATTCTTCTCCAGTACTTCTATTTCTGTTGTGGCTTATACTGTGCTTTTGCACCATTCCATGAAATTCAACCACTTATTCAAACACTTTTTTTTAACAGCTATAGGTACTACCCTACAGCCTTTCTTGATACTTCCTTTGGCTAAAGTAAAAGGAGCTATGTATTTACAGTTCTTTATGCGTTTTATTGAGAATGTTTAGTTCATTCCCTATCTACCTATGTATCTATCTCTATCAATTTTCTTCTCTTTCTCACTATCTATCATATTTCTCCATTGTAACTACAAAGCTGCCTCTAAAGAATCAAATCAGAACAGAGAGCCCATGGTTACATACTGACACTTTCAACATAAAGTTTATTGAACAAGTGTCCTTGTCCCCATGGTGAGCCATAGCCACCCCCCACCTCTGCAGGAGCCCGTCCAACACTAGCAGCTGTGTGGCTAACAGGGTCTTAGTGCTCCAGTCTGGTGTCAGGCCTGAGCCTCTGAGGTGGGAGAGACAAGTTCAGGACACTGATCCACCAGAGACCTCCCAGGCCCACATAATATCAATTGGCAAGAGATCTCCCAGAGATCTCCATCTCAACGCTAAGACCCAGCTACACCCAACAGCCAGCAAGCTCCAGTGCTGGACACCCTATGCCAAACAACTAGCAAGACAGGAACACAACCCCACCCATTAGCAGAGAGGCTATCTAAAGTCATAATAACTTCACAGACACCCCAAAACACACAACCAGCTGAGGCCGTGCCCACCAGAAAGACAAGATCCACCCCACCTACCAGAACACAGGCACCAGTCCCCTCCACAAAGAAGCCTGCACAAGCCACTGAACCAACCTCACCCACTGGGTGCAGACATGCAGGAACTGCGAACATGCAGCCTGCAAAGAAGAGACTGCAAACACAGTATGTTAAGCAAAATGAGAAGACAGAGAAATATGCAGCAGATGAAGGAGCAATGTAAAACCCCACCAGGCCAAACAAATGAAGAGGAAATAGGCAGGCTACCTGAAAAAGAATTCAGAGTGATGATAGTAAAGTTCCAAATCTTGGAAATAGAATGGAGGAAATACAAGAAATGTTTAGCAAGGACCTAGAAGAACTAAAGAGTGAACAAACACTGATGAACAACACAATAAATGAAATTACAAATTCTTTAGAAGGAATCAATAGCAGAATAACTGAGGCAGAAAAACGGATAAGTGACCTGGAAGATAAAAGAATGGAAATAACTACCGCAGAGCAGAATTAAGAAAAAAGAATGAAAAGAATTGAGGACAGTCTCAGAGACATCTGGGACAACACTAAACACACCAACATTCAAAGTACGGGGTCCCAGAAGAAGAAGAGAAAAAGAAAGTGTCTGAGAAAATATTTGAAGAGATTATATTCGAAAACTTCCCTAACATGGCAAAGGAACTACTCAATCAAGTCCAGGAAGCACAGAGAGCCCCATACAGGATAAATGCAGGGAAAAACATGCCAAGACACATATTGATCAACTATCAAAAAATAAATACAAGGAAAAAATATTAAAAGCAGCAAGAGAAAAGCAACAAATAACATACAAGGGAATCCCCATGAGGTTAACAACTGATCTTTCAGCAGAAACTCTGCAAGCCAGAAGGGAGTGGCAGCACATATTTAAAGTGATGAAAGGGAAAAATCTACAACCAAGATTACTCTACCCAGCAAGGATCTCATTCAGATTCGATGGAGAAATTAAAAACTTTACAGACAAGCAAAAGATAAGACAATTCAGCATCACTAAAGCACCTTTACAAAAAATGCAAAAGGAACTTCTCTAGGAAGGAAACACAAGAGAAGGAAAAGACCTACAATAACAAACCCAAAACAATTAAGAAAATGGTAATAGGAACATACATATCGATAACTACCTTAAATGTAAATGGAGTAAATGCTCTAGCCAAAAGACACAGGCTGGCTGAATGGATACAAAAACAAGACGCGTATATATGCTGTCTACAAGAGAACCACTTCAGACCTAGGGACACATACAGACTGAAAGTGAGGGGATGGAAAAAGATATTCCATGCAAATGGAAATCAAAAGAAACTGGAGTAGCAATTCTCATATCAGACAAAATAGACTTTAAAACAAAGACTATTACAAGAGACAAAGAAGGACACCACATAATGATCAGGGGATCAATTCAAGAAGAAGATATAACAATAGTAAATATTTATGCCCCAAACATAGGAGCACCTCAATACATAAGGCAAATGCTAACAGCCATAAACTGGGAAATAGACAGTAACACAATCATAGTAGGGGACTTTAACACCCCACTTTCACCAATGGACAGATCATCCAAAATGAAAATAAATAAGGAAACACAAGCTTTCACGATACATTAAACAAGATGGACTTAATTGATATTTATAGGACATTCCATCCAAAAAAAACAGAATACAGTTTCTTCTCAAGGGTTCATGGAACATTCTCCAGGATAGATCATATCTTGGCTCACAAATCAAGCCTTGGCAAATTTAAGAAAATAGAAATCGTATCAAGTTATCTTTTCCAACTACAACACTATGAGACTAGATATCAATTACAGGAAAAGATCTGCAAAAATTACAAACACATGGACGCTAAACACTACACTACTAAATAAGCAACAGATCACTGAAGAAATCAAAGAAGAAATCAAAAAATACCTAGAAACAAATGACAATGAAAACACAATGACCCAAAACCTAAGGGATGCAGCAAAAGCAGTTCTAAGAGGGAAGTTTAAAGCAATACGATCCTACCTCAAGAAACAAGAAACATCTCAAATAAAAAACCTAACCTTACACCTAAAGCAATTAGAGGAAGAAGAACAAAAAATCCCCAAAATTAGGAGGAGAGAAATCATAAAGATCAGATCAGAAATAAATGAAAAAGAAATGAAGAAAACAATATCAAAGATCAATAAAACTAAAAGCTGGTTCTTTGAGAAGATAAACAAAATAGATAAACCATTAGCCAGACTCATCAAGAAAAAAAGCGAGAAGACTCAAATCAATAGAATTAGAAATGAAAAAGGAGAACTAACAACTTACACTGCAGAAATACAAACAATCATGAGAGATTAATACAAGCAACTATATCCCAATAAAATGGACAACCTGGAAGAAACGGACAAATTCTTAGAAAAGCACAACCTTCCAAAACTGAACCAGGAAGAAATCGAAAATATAAACAGACCAATCACAAGCACGGAAATTGAAACTGTGATTAAAAGTCTCCAGATGGTTTCACAGGTGAATTCTATCAAACTCCTTCTCAAACTCTTCCAAAATATAGCAGAGGGAGGAACACTGCCAAACTCATTCTACTAGGCCACCATCATCCTGATACCAAAAGCAGACAAAGATGTCACAAAAAAAGAAAACTACAGGCCAATATCACTGATGAACATAGATGCAAAAATTCTCAACAAAACCCTAGCAAACAGAATCCAACAGCACATTAAAAGGATTATACACCATGATCAAGTGGGGTTTATCTCAGGAATACAAGGATTCTTCAGTATACACAAATCAATCAATGTGATAAACCATATTAACAAATTGAAGGAGAAAAAACATAGGATCATCTCAATAGATGCAGAAAAAACAAAATTCAACACCCATTTATGATAAAAACCATCCAGAAAGTAGGCATAGAGGGACCGTACCTCAACATAATAAAGGCCATATTTGACAAACTCACAGCCAACATCATCCTCAATGGTGAAAAACTGAAACCATTTCCACTAAGATCAAGAACAAAACAAGGTTGCCCACTCTCACCACTATTATTCAACATAGCTTTGGAAGTTTTAGCCACAGCCATCAGAGAAGAAAAGGAAATAAAAGGAATCCAAATCAGAAGAGAAGAAATAAAACTGTCACTGTTTGCAGATTACATGATACTCTACATAGAGAATCCTAAAGATGCTACCATAAAACTACGAGAGCTAATCACTGAATTTGGTAAAGTAGCAGGATACAAAATTAATGCACGGAAATCTCTTGCATTCCTATACACTAATGATGAAAAATCTGAAAGAGAAATTAAGGAAACACTCCCATTTACCACTGCAACAAAAAGAATAAAATACCTAGGAATAAACCTTCCTAGGGAGACAAAAGACCTATATGCAGAAAACTATAAGACATTGATAAAGAGATTAAAGATGATACAAACACATGGAGAGATATATCACATAATAGGACAGGAAGAATCAACACTGTGAAAATGACCATACTACCCAAAGCAATCTACAGACTCAGTGGAATCCCTATCGAACTACCAATGGCATTTTTCACAGAACTAGAACAAAAAATTTCACAATTTGTGTGGAAAGACAAAAGACCCCGAATAGCCAAAGCAATCTTGAGAAAGAAAAACGGAGCTGGAGGAATCAGGCTCCCAGACTTCCGACTATACTACAAAGCTACAGTAATCAAGACAGTATGGTACTGGCACAGAAACAGAAATATAGATCAATGGAACAGGATAGAAAGCCCAGAGATAAACCCATGCACATATGGTCACCTTATCTTTGATAAAGGAGGCAAGAATATACAATGGAGAAAAGAGCCTCTTCAATGAGTGGTTCTGAGAAAACTGGACAGCTACATGTAAAAGAATGAAATTAGAACACTCTCTAACTCTGTATACAAAAATAAACTCAAAATGGATTAAAGACCTAAATGTAAGGCCAGACGCTATAAAACTCTTAGAGAAAAACATAGGCAGAACACTCTATGACATAAATCCCAGCAAGATCCTTTTTGACCCACCTGCTAGAGAAATGGAAATAAAAACAAAAATAAACAAACGGGACCTAATGAAACTTAAAAGGCTTTTGCACAGCAAAGTAAACCGTAAACGAGATGAAAAGACAATCCTCAGAATGGGAGAAAATATTTGCAAACGAAGCAACTGACAAAGGAGTAATCACCAAAATGTACAAGCAGCTCATGCAGCTCAACATTAAAAAAACGAACAACCCCATCCAAAAATGGGCAGAAAACCTAAACAGACATTTCTCCAAAGAAGATATACAGATTGCCAACAAACACATGAAAGAATGCTCAACATCACTAATCATTAGAGAAATGCAAATCAAAACTACAATGAGGTATCACCTCACACCAGTCAGAATGGCCATCATCAAAAAATCTACAAACGATAAATGCTGCAAAGGGTGTGGAGAAAAGGAAATCCTCTGACACTGTTGGTGGGAATGTAAATTGATACAGCCACTATGGAGAACAGTATGGAGGTTCCTTAAAAAGCTAAAAATAGAACTACCATATGACCCAGCAATGGGAATTCTCACTACTGGGAATATACCCTGAGAAAACTATAATTCAAAACCAGAAATGTACCACAATGTTCATTGCAGCACTATTTACAATAGCCAGGACATGGAAGCAACCTAAGTGTCCATCTACAGATGAATGGATAAAGAAGATGTGGCACATATATGCAATGGAATATAACTCAGCCATAAAAAGAAACGAAACTGAGTTATTTGTAGTGAGGCGGATGGACCTAGAGTCTGTCATACAGAGTGAAGTAAGTCAGAAAGAGAAAAACAAATACCGTATGCTAACATATATATATGGAATCTAAAAAAGAAAAGGTTCTGAAGAACGTAGCAGCAGGACAGGAATAAAGACTCAGAGGTAGAGGATGGACTTGAGAACATGGGGAGGGGGAAGGGTAAGCTGGGACCAAGTGAAGGAGTAGCACTGACATATATACACTACCAAATGTAAAATAGCTAGTGGGAAGCAGCTGCATGGCACAGGGAGATCAGCTCTGTGCTTTGTGACCACCTAGAGGGGTGGGATAGGGAGGGTGGGAGGGAGACACAATGCAGAGGGCATATGGGGATATATGTCTACGTATAGCTGATTCACTTTGTTGTACAGCAGAAACTAACACAACTTTGTAAAGCAATTATATCCAATAAAGACGTTAAAAATTAAATAAAATAAAGTTTATTGAACAAGTTAGAACACTAATGTAAGATTTTACCTTCGGGACACACAAGAGAAATTATGAAGCAGCGAATGCTAAAAGAGAACTTTACACTTACTAACAGGATAATCAGCCACGTGATGTATCCACAGCTGGCTGCTATCCAAAACTGGACAAGAGAAGATTTTAAAACAAACAAACAAAAAACCCCATCAAGAATCAATTTTGCCAGTAGCAACCAGGTAACTTTTCAAATAAACAGTACTAAATTGGAAGGTGCACATTTCAAAAAAAATTGGGGGTGTTTTAAGATAACTGATGCCAATCAGGAAGCAGGACGCTGTCTTCTGAGACTGTACTAAACAAAATGTTCCATCTGATCAAAGAAGGAATAAAATTCTGAGGCATCAGCTTTCAAAATATACACAAATAATTGCCTTTCTTATAAAAGTCTGGGAAATCATCCATGATAATATCTATGTAGAAGCAGAGTCTACCCACATGTGCTAAATCTCAGTCAGAGGAACCCACCACCATTCTGCTCTTTCTCACATTTGCGAAAGTATTTTCCTTCTATGCGCACTGAAGTAGCATAAGATAGTACAACTAAGAAACTGTATTTTAATAGTAAAATGGAGAGCTAGTGGGAAGCAGCCACATAGCACAGGGAGATCAGCTCAGTGGTTTGTGACCACCTAGAGGGGTGGGATAGGGAGGGTGGGAGGGAGGGGGACGCAAGAGGGAAGAGATATGGGAACATATGTATATGTATAGCTGATTCACTTTGTTATAAAGCAGAAACTAACACAGCATTGTAAAGCAATTATACTCCAATAAAGATGTAAATAAATAAATAAATAGTAGGTAAGAAATTTATAGGTAGAATTCAATATTGCGCTATCATTTCAATTAGCATGAAATTAAAATGAAAATATAAACACTAGTAAAAAGCAATTAGTGGTAGAACAGTATATGCAAGTACAGGTGAAAATACCAGCACCACAGCGATTCCGAAGAAGACCTCTTCTCCAAGAGATCCACCCCCCAACACTGAAAATGTGAGATAAGCGTATAAGTGTGGGGGCAATTAATTTTAACTAAAACTAATCCTTCCTATCAGAACAAATATCAAGTAGCATGTATCAGATAATTTTCTTCAAGTATTTAAGTACTTCTCAATTTTTTTTTTTTAACAATTGGCACATCCATCCAACACTTCTTTTTATTGGGAAAATGTTTGATTCTTTTAATCCATGTAGGTATTCTAAAAGAACTAGAATATTACTATAACTGCCACCAATTTTGTTTCAGACATAGAAGTCCTAAAATTTTTATTCTGAAATTACTTCTGGCTCACAGAAAATCTCACACAGGGCAGTTGAGCTTTATACCAGTTCAAAGATACCATCTGACATCTGAAAAGTTACAGAAGAAAGCCCTGAAATCTGATACTTTATTAAAGATTTTAACACCACAGAGAACGTAAAAAGCTCTCTCTCTTTCCATGACAATTTTTGTCATGTTTATAGGGACTGTAAATATTAAAGCTAAGGAGTGCTTCAGCTATGCATGTCTTCTTGTTGTTTAACAAAAGAAGAGGTGAGGGAAAGAAATTGTAATTATTCCCAAAGTTATCTTCTACCTTAAATCTCCCTTGATCTCTGAACCCCTCCCCCTTTCACTTCTCTGTTCCCTTTACACCAAAATTCCTCAAAAAGTGTAGTTAATCCTAATTGGCTCCACGGCCTCTTCTCACTGTCATTCTTTTTCTGTTTGTTTGTTTTTTAAATTGAGATATAATTGACATATGACATTTTATTAATTTTAGGTTTATAACAGAATATGTGTGTGTGTGTGTGTGTGTGTGTGTGTGTGTGTGTGTGTGTGTGTGTGTAAGGCAAAACAGTTACCACACATCAGTATTGGCAATGATTTTTGACACCGAAAGTAAATGCAACAATCATTTCATTCTTAAACTTATTTTAATCAGGCCTCTGTCCTCTCACTCCACCAATGGTCAGCAACGGCCTCACTCTGCCAATTCCATGAGCACTTCCCTGGATCTCTCAGCAGCAACTGACACACCTGACCACCCCCCTCCATCCTTGGACTCTTCACTTAGGCTCCAAGGCTAGTTTTCTTCCTACCTCACTGGCTCTGCCTTCTCAGTCTCCTTTGCTAGAGGCTTCTCTTCCCAACTTCTAAAGATGGAGTTGTCCCAGGAATGGGACCTTGGACCTCTTTTCATCTCTGTCTGTACTCCTTCCTTAGGTGATTCAAAAGTCATGTCTCAAATGGTTTGAATGCCATCAATGCACTGAGGGTTCCCAAAGTTATACCTCCAGGCCCTACCTTTCCTTCATCCTCAGACTCATATATCCAACTATGTATCAATGCACTGACAATTCCTTACAGATATCTGATAAGAATCTCAAACTTGACAAGTCCAAAACCAAATTCCTGATTTCATACCTTCCCAACCCTGCTCCTCCCCCCCCCCATTCTCCTTTAGGCTCTACCATTAACACACTCGATGATGTCTCTAGTCCAAACCTTGAGAATCCTTGATTGCTCTGTCCTATATCCTACATCCAATCCAATGGCCAGTTCTCTTGGGTCTACTTTCAGAACATATTCCAAATCCAACCAGTTCACAGCACCTCCACTGCTTTCCTCCTAGTCCAAGCCACAACGTATCTCTGGATGATCACAACAGCTTCTTAGCTTGTATTTCTGCTGCTACTCTCCTACTCTTTCCCCTGCCCCAATCTACACACAGCAATCAGTTTTTGAAAATACCACTGCCTTGACGAAAACCTCAGTTTCTGACTTAGAATAAAATGCTACACTCTAACCATGACCAGCAAGGTGGTATCTTTCTCACCAGTCCCCTTGTTTTCCGCATCTATGCTCCTTCTTGTTTCTTAAGAACATTAAGCCCCTCTAGACCTGCACTCTTTTCCTCCAGATACTCCCAAAGTTTACTCCCTCCCTTCTTATGTATCTGCACTCAAACATCACCGCAGAAGCACCTTCCCTGACCATTTTACCAACACTCCCCTCCATGTTGCTCTTTCCCCTTGCCTTGCTTTCTTTGGTTTATATTCCTTGCACTTCTGCCTGACCATTATATTATAGGTGTTTATTATCTGCTTCTCATCCCCACTAAAGTAAAAGTTCCATGGTGACAGGGATTTCTCTATTTGCTCACTCTTAAATGTCCAGGGCCAAGAACAATGCCTGGCAAATAGTAGGTGCTCAAAAAATATTTGTTGAATGAATACATGAATGAATCATTTCTATACTCTTACTCATTTCTTACTGGGGTAGAGAATATATATTTCAATTATTTATTACTTTAATACATACAGTATAATGCCAAAAGGAGCCATTAAATATTTTCAAGTTACATTTTTAGAGCCTCATAATGATAGCAAGGGGATTTTTGGACAGAAAGAAGAGCATGGGTGCAACAAATAAGGTAGGAAATATTATAACATATTTATGGGAAGATAAGCAGTGCCCTACAGGAAATCTGGGGAAAGTTAGGGGAGAAGAAAGCAAGGTAGGTAAAAGATGAGGCTTGGAATAAGGCTGAAAGCAGACAAAGGGCAATCATGAAGGGTCTTATGTGCTGGCCTGAGTTTTGAGTGTTATCTTGTAGGCGATAGAGAGTCATTAAGCAGGGAAACAGCAATTAGAATTTCATCTGAAAAAAATTACTCTGGTCACATAGTTTATATGACCCATATAACCATGTCTGTTCTTAGTTGAGGTAGCAATTTTGCTGCTCGAGGTCTAAACAGAAATAAGACATGCCACGTAAGTCTTAAATAATTATTTAACCTCTTTTCATACCTAAAAGGTATTCATAGTTTCTTGATCACAAACCTTTAACGAATTTTCCTAATGAAACATTTTCTCAACACGTTCCTATTTGAATATTTTCAACTTTAAATCAATTAGCTCTCCAATTCAAGAACACTTACGTGACAGTCTTTAATTAACGCACACAGAGCCTCATGTATACACAGTGAATCAGTTAACTTACAACACTAAATGTTAATAGTATATTGGGTATTCAACAAGAAAACTCAGTTATGGCTTTTTTTAATTAGTGAAAAACTGGCATCTGATCATTCAGATAACAAAACAGTCTAAACTTTATCCAATACAAAACTCCAGACTAAAGTAAAAGAGGGCTTTCCTGGTGGCGCAGTGGTTGAGAGTCCTCCTGCTGATGCAGGGGACAGGGGTTCGCGCCCCGGTCCGGGAAGATCCCACATGCCGCGGAGCGGCTGGGCCCGTGAGCCATGGCCGCTGACCCTGCGTGTCCGGAGCCTGTGCTCCGCAACGGGAGAGGCCATGACAGTGAGAGGCCCGCGTATTGCAAAATAAATAAATAAATAAAATAAATAAAGTAAAAGAGAGCTCAGTTGGTCTAGACAAAGGCATATAAAAAGTCCTGTTTTTTTTTAGATTAAAACAGCACCTTGATTTAAATGTTCAAGAAGTAAAAGAACTTTAATATTCAAGGAAGCAAAATAACTTAGCTAAATGAACAATGTACGGTATCAGAGCCAGCTTAAATACCTTTTCTCTGCTTAGTAAGCAGGTTTATGATTAATACCAAGTCAGAGAGGATCTAGAAAGGGAATCATTAGGAAGAATAAACAAAGACAGGACCCAAAGTCCATGAGCAAGTGGATATTCTCTCACTGGGACTTCTTCATGTGTGCCTAGGACATTCACTGAATTGAGTCTAGGGACAAAGAAGTAACACACCACAGTTACGCCGTAGTGCAGACTAGCTCAATGTCTGCCTTCCCCATCCACTTTCTTAATAAGCCTTTTCTGGAAGTTCCCAGCAATACAACCATGACTGTACGGCTCTGCATAGCTATTCATTACAAAGATTCAAATTACAGGAGAATGGGGAAACCCCTAAAGATGTCTGTCCCCAGCTGGGAACACTCACAGAGTAGGTGTTAATCTTGGCCCGTTTCCTCCAACTCTATGTGGGCATCACAGACGAGGGTCTATTCCAGGACTCACCACCAGTTTATATAACTTATACAACTTCTGTTCCATAAATATTTAAGTACGAAGGAGCGGCATAGACGTTTTTAATTTTAAAAATGACCTTTAGACATCAACCTTAATATTTACATTCCTCAGAAGTCATCACATTTTAAATACCTTTGGCAAGAGGACACAGAGCAACCATTGCAAAATGGAAAAAAGCAAATACGTACAAAATCTGAAATACTTCCTATAATAGCATGAAAAGGAAATCTGGCTTTTCACACACAGGCTAAATGAACTATTCTTTCCTTCACGTGCTTCACATTTTCATGAACCCTTTCCTAGTACACCCCACAAGCTGTAGAACCCTGCTGGCAAAATGCTTCTCTCTGGGGAGAATTTTTTTTTAACTTGATAGAAAAAAGGCCTTGAATTTAAAGCAGTTTTTCTTTCACATCATAACAGTGCAGTGACCTCTATGCAAAATATGATGAAAAATGCAACTCAGTGCTATTATATAAGGTAGAAAATGAAACTTGGGTTTGTGTCTACAAAGATATCAGATCTATAACTTTAGAGTTCACACAAGTGAAACAAAGAAAATATAAAATAATCCTATGAATGTAGGAACCCCTCCTGATCTCAAGGGAGACCCATATACTGCTGGGAAGCCAATTCTGATTACCAGCCTTCATCCCAAATTTCCTATATTGTCAAAAGAGATATATAGAAATGCTGGTGGAGTCAAAATAAGATAAAAATAACTAGTACATAAACTGTACGTGCTATAACATTCCAATAAAATTTCCAACCCACAGTAAATTCAAAAATTATTTAAATGAAAAGGGCATCAGACTGAGATTCAGAAAGAACAAGTCTAGTCTAATTTGTGAAATTCATGGCCAAGAGTCCATAAATGCTTACTGACTTGGCTAAAGAGCTGTATGACCATGAGCAGGGAGGAGGTATCAAGATCATTATCTCTCCTTCATAAGACTGGAAAACGTAGCAATGAGGAGTGCTCAGTGGTTGACTTTATGATCTAAAATGGAGCAAGGAAGCAGAACCCTTTGTCCCTTTCTCCAAGACTGTGAATGGCAGTCTGTAATAGCTGAAAATAACCACCTGGGGCTTAAACCTAAGGAGAGACTCTCCTCCTGCAACTATGAGAAAGATCACCTTTATCTTGAAGGCTATAAAAAACACTGAAAGGGATTTAGCAGTGAGGGGCAATGTCACATTTGAGTTTTAAAGTGATTACTAGCTAGAATTTTGAGGATGGATTTCAGAGGTACGGAGTGAGTCACTGAAGCCAGACAAGACATTACTGCAGCAGTATAGGTGAGAGATGAAAACTAAGACTGAGGTGACAGGGGAGAAAAGAAATTTGAGAAACACTTGCAAATGAAATCAACAGGGTGAGTATGTGAAGGAGAGGGAGATGTTGCTGCTGATGATGACGATGATTGCAGCTAATACTATTATCACTAAAATGTACTGTGTTTCAATGTGTCAGTCATTGTACTAAATGCTTATTCATATTATCTCATTTAATCATATTGACATCCTAGGAGGTCTATACTATTATTCTCCCCATTTAACAGATGAGAAAAATGAAGCTTAGAGGGGTGGAGCAGCATGTCCAAGGTCACATTAAGTGGTGGAGCCAGGATTCAAGCCTGAGTCGGCTGATGCCAAAGCCTGCAGGCCAAATCGTTCCTTATACTCCAAACCTCCCAGGATTCTGAATTTGTGGGTAACTGGAAAGTATTATTTACCTAAACATACCTAGTTTTTATTGTAAAACACTTAATCTCATACTATTTTTCATATTCTGTTCTTTCCTATGAGTATCTTGATGGTGTGATCTTTCATGATCATGTTAGTCTCTCCTTAACACAGCACATAGTGGGCGCCATGCTGGCTTTAGAAACAAACAGGGGTATTCTGTAATTCTGTCTGAGCCCTGTGAACTTGTAGCTATAGCTGCTCTGGGATTAAATTGTGGAGAGTCTTCAATCCAACATACTCTTATCTTCTAACGCAGGAACCAGATAATCTGCATTCCCTCATTGCCTAGAATGCTTTTTAGTTTTTTTCCAGGTTGATACAAGATCTGAGTAATCCTGATATTTACTGCAGCCCTACAAACGCGGGAAGGATCCACCATCATGCTATCAAAGTCTAATGCCTATGTGCACATATCAGGACCTCACAGAGAGAAAATAAAAATATTCCAAGTTGAAGGCATGAAAGTTTCTTTTATCACTTCTGAAAAATGTGCTCTTCAATCCATTCTCTCCTAGTCAGACAATGCGGATGGTTACAGAGAGAGTAGAGTGTAACCCTGTGCTAAAGGAACCCATTAGGTTTTGGTCAACAATAAATACCTTTGAGATATTTAAGGTGTCACACCTCCTGCCTTCTGTGTGGTTCATTGCCTATGGAGGGATAATAAAATCTGCCAGGTTACCACCAAACGAGATTTGGTTCTGTCTGCTTTTAAGATATCCAAAGGGTCTCAATAATTACTAAGAAGGAGTCCTGTCTCCATGAGTACTAGCTGAAATCACAGTAGAACTGCTGAGTAGTACCTGCTCTATACCCCTCCTACGTCCAGAGAGGTTTTATAGATATAAATAGTTTAGACAGGTTCCTGCTTCCCTTTTTCAGGATCATTAAGTGTAAAGTTTGACATGGTTCTTTGTCATTTTTGTTGTACTAGCACCAAGACAGTCAATAGGCTTGGAGTTTTTTTGTTTTGCTTTGTTTTCTTTTGGTAGGCTTTTACTTTACTTGGAATCTTACGGCTACTCCACAACTTCTTTAATGAATATCATGGTTCAGATAAAGACTTGAAGGGGAGCTGTAACAGCTTTATGTGGACACAGAGTGATCATTCTGGTATGAGTTACTATTTTATTTCATAGTGGTCAAGATCATGGACTCAGGAACTAGACTGCCTGGGTTCACATCATGACTCTCATTTACCAGCTATGTGACTTCCAACAAGTTCCTTCACCTCTCTGAGATTTCCTAACCAGAAAATGGAGATAATAACAGTACCAACTTCAGACAACTGTTGTAAGAATTAAATTAGTTGATCTTTGTAAAGAACTTAGAATAATGCCTTGAACTTTGGTAACACTATATATGTATTTATTACATAAAATAAAAATAAAAATACCTCTGGCCAAATACTGAGCTTTCGCCAATGCACTATGCAGTGAGATGGAAAATCCAATAACAATGTGCTCAAAAGCTAATTAACCTTCAAATAAAATGTTTTACATCTATATATCATTATAAGAAATACACTCCAGCAAGGAAACTGCTCTTAAATAAATGCATTACTCCCTGTTTAGGAGAGGTATACACAAATGTACTAAATCTACATAATGTATAGAAAACAAATATAAGGAGGATTTGGTCTATTTATTATTAGACTCCATATAAGTAGATAACCTCAGTTACCCTATTTGAGAAAACACAAATATAAAATAGTTCTTGTACAATTTCACTTGCCTACCTAAATTTAAGTCACATGACACCAAAGATTAAATTTATCTCTGAAAATTAACAGGGTCATAATTCATCACTGTGAACTTTCATGGAATAGTTCTGTCAAAAATAAAAATACACACAGATCAGACCTAGAAACTACAAAACCTGAATTCTTTTTATTTTACAATCTATTTTTAGTAATAGAAAAAATTATAGTGGTCACCAAAAAAATCACACTGCTATTTGTCAAAATCCCCACATCTCTAAAGTACACAAAGCAGGGAAAGAGAGGGAGCAATGGAAACAAAATGTGCCTGAGAGGCATACTCTATTATTCTTTGGCATTTTTTCCCTTTTTTTTTTGAAGATAGCCTGGGTAGAAGGAATGGTGATAACATACTTCAGACAACTAAAACTACAAAGGTTTCTTTAATTATACTAAATTCTGTTCACTATATATCGCTATCTTAAGGTTTCATGGAACTCTCAATTCTGTGTTTTGTTGCATCTTGAAGTTTCATACCCACTCACAGCACTATCCTTTAAAAGGAGCTTTTAAAGCATTCTGTACCCAGCGGTATTCCAGAAATGACTTTTAAGGTAGATAGTAAAATACTTAGAATATAGCAAGATAAAATGAAAATTTTAATAGCTGAGTAGGACATCTGATAAAACATGGCAGATTAACCACCCAGACCTTCTGTCTTCTCTCCCTCTCAAAATACATGCCAGTAAAGGAAGAGAAAGTATGTACACCCACCAGGACAAAGAGAAAGTCAGAAACATTCAAAAATGCCGGAGAAACAATTACAGGTTTGACAGAGCTTAGAAAGCTGCTGGTCAAGTGCCTGTCAGGGGGATACCAGTGAGATGTGAGCCAATTCACACACAAAACGCGGACAGGCCAGGTTAACCAAAGACAGAGTGAGGAGCAGAAGTGTAAGCAGGAGGGCTGGGTAAAGTCTCCCTATGGAGCACATGAAACCCCCAGGCCTCCACCCTTAGTCAATGCAGCCAGCTTATTCTCTGGAGAAAATAACCTTTACAGGCTTGAAGATCAGAGTTATCATCAAGTGAGAGAGGATTGAGAATCAGCATTGAACAAAGAGGGACTGAGTGAAAATTTGCAAATGGAAAAACACTAGAACTCTCAGATCAACTCCCTTAATCTGCTTCAACACATAGGGCCCAACTTCCCCATCTAAGAGGTTAAAAGAGTCTCCTCTAGAAAAATTAAATCTTTCTAAGAAAAAACAGTCTTTACATACTGACATTTAAGAGTCCCCTGATGAAGCACCTTGCTTACCACTTCATCACCAGCCAAAATGATCTGCCAATAACCTGTACGCAAAAAGAGGGGCCCTAGTCATGTCAGGACTCACTCTTAAAAAACACCTGAGACTTCCCTGGTGGTGCAGTGGTTAAGAATCCGCCTGCCAAAGCAGGAGACATGAGTTCGGGCCCTGGTCCAGGGAGATCCCACATGCCGCGGAGCAACTAAGCCCGTGCACCACAACTACTGAGCCTGTGCTCTGGAGCCCACGAGCCACAACTACTGAAGCCCGTGCACCTAGAGCCCGTGCTCTGCAACAAGAGAAGCTACCGCAATGAGAAGCCGGCACCCTGCAACGAAGAGTAGACCCCACTCACCGAAACTAGAGAAAGCCCTCGCGCAGCAGCGAAGACCCAACACACCCATAAATAAATAAACAGATAAATAAATAATTTTATTTCTTTTAAAAAAAGGGAAAGAAATTATAGGGAATATTGAAGAGAGGTGATTAGCAAAGTAATAAAACCAAAATATTCCCAGAAGTCTCCAGATTCATCCCAGAACCAAATGTTATTATAAGTCTCCAGATTCAAAGAGCTCACCAAGTGTTCAGCAGAACAAATGAAACAAAAAGAGACCTATGATAAGGAAAATTACTATGAAATTGTACCATACCAGAAATAATAATATACAAAAGACTCCAAGAGTGTCCAAAGAAAAGAAAATGTAAAATACATATATACATATCTAATTAGCAATCACAATGGCAAAGACTTTTGAAAGTAAAAATGGAATCTGGAAGACAATATAGAACAATGATTTTTAAATTCTATAGGAAAAAATTACTTTCAACGTAGAATTCTATTTCCAGCCAAACTATCATTTAAGTGTGAGAACATAAATATAGGTAGCTTTAGCCATTTAAGGAACAAAAAATTAGCGTCCAATATTCCTTTCCTTAGGAAACTACTGATGGAGTGTTCTATCAAACAAGAAAGCACAAGGCATGGAATCTTATTCAGGCAATCCAACCTGACAGAGCCTGAAGGAAGTCCCAGAATAATGAATATTCTTCTGATCTAAGGGATGAGGCATCTAGCCTGGTGCAAGAAAAGTGGGAGCTATGAGACAGAGGTCCCCAAAAGCATTTAATCATTTAAAAGACTGCCATCACATTTGGTGGGAAAAAAGAAGGGTAGGGATTTAGAAAAGTAACCAAATGGGCAACAGAGTCTTAATTATTAACAAATTGAAACATGGAGTTGTACAAGAATGGCAACATATCACAGTCTACCATTGCACTGGATAGTAAATACTAATGTAGTCTTCATAATGAAAATATACACTAACTATTTAAGTAAGAATGGTGATATAAGCTAAAAATACTTGAGAAACAACATAAAAAGTGTTGAATTTAATTGTCTACATAGATTAAGAACTAGTAGAGGAAGACAGGAAGCTATAGATATATGGAATATACCTATACATGGAAAATAGGAAATTACTGTTTTTTTCACAGTCATCTAATATTTAGTATGTATGATTTCACACATTTTAATGCTCTGTGTACATGTGTTAGATTTTTTTTTTTTAAGTAATCCTTAAAACTAAGTGGATGAGAGGGAGGGGGAAAATGGGAATTGTTCAACAGATGAGAGTTTCTGTTTTGCAATTTGAAAAAGTTCTAGAGATCCTTTGCACAGCAATGTGAATAGAGATAACACAACTGGACTGTACACTTAAAAAAAGTTACGATGGTAAGTTTTATGTTATGTGGTTTTTTACCACAATTAAAAACTAAAATTAAATTGAAAAATAAGTGCATGAGAAAATTAAGTCAAAGGAAAAGTATTTCACATTTTCTAGATGACAAATTTGACTAGGCTTTTTAGCAGCCATGATAAGTGACATGATTTAGTGTCCATAAAGATTTTTTAAATAAAGACATAAAGCCATTATTTTCAAGAGAATTGTTAACTAAATCCTGATATAGGAAATTAAAAAAATTTGTGGCAAGGATTCCACCAAGATGATACTATATAATTAAAGAATCATACAAACGTAGCAATATGCCTCACTTACTTTAAAAGAATCTACTGGGAGTAAATAGATTTTTAATATATAATATCCATTTCAGAGAAATAAGAAGGTATTAAATGCCGAGTAACAGTTCCTGCAGACCCCCTCTATCCTTGGCCCCAGAGATGAGAATAGTCCTGGTGCCCAGCAGTCCTGGGGCAGGAGGCAGAGGGCAGGAAGGGCCCAGCACCTTCCCCAGCACAGGCTCCAGCAGGCAGCGTCTCATGCAGGCTCATCTGTGCACATCATTAGGCTACTGATGAGTTTAAGACTAAACTTGGCACATGAAAAGCTGTCGGCTCATAAGGAGTATCAATGTACAATGTGCCAAAGCAGAGGTTGAATGAAAGTCAATGTCCAAAAACTGAAACTCTCTTTAAAAAGACTAATTTTCCTGAGTGGTTTATAAGCTAGTTGTGAATTAATATAAGAACAGAATTCCAAAAATATTTGAACAATTGTGGCATCATTTGGGGATAAACACACAGTTATCCAACGTAGATCATACTTGAAAGATAAGTCCGTGACAGATAAATATGCAGTGGAATGTTTGGGTATATTTGTCTAAAACCACACAAACAAAAAACATACACTCTTGGCTTACAAAAAAAGGAAGTGTTGGAACAATGACATAAGGAAGCAAACCAGAAGAAATATGGCTTCCTAACTATCTGCAATCAAGTGAAGCTTTAAATCTTCAAAATAATTCCAAATATAAGATGCATATATTTCTCAAATTGGAGCATGCCATATCACACTTTATTTTTTAACACCTCTAAGTGTAACAACACATGTGCTATGGGATTATACACAGAAACCTGCACCTCTCCCATCAAACTCAACACATCTGACAGTAAAATGCTGAGCCCCTGCCCCACAACAATCCTAAAACAGACTCCTCCAACAGTTTTCCAAAAGGTCCGTTAATAGTCATTCCATCGTTCAAGCTGTTCAGACCTAAAGCTTTGATAATTCTAATTTGATATCCAATCTGTTAGCAAATCCTGTTGACTCTACATCCAAAGTCAAGACTCCAACCGCTTCTCAATATCTTCAGAGCAGCCAGCCTAGTTGGATGGTGATGTGATCCACCATCATTTTAACAGATTACTACAGGGGCCTCTCAACCAGGCTCCTGTTGCTCCCTACCGTCTTTTCTCAGAATAGCTCATGAAGTGATTCTTTTAAAACGGAAGCCAAATCACTTTACTCTGCTCAAAAACTTCCAATCGTTTTCCATTTCATTAAGAGTAAAAGTCAGTTTTACAATGGCCTACAAGGCTCTATACAATGTTGCTTATTTTTCTGATCTCATTCCTACTACTCTCCCCTTCGTTCACGCTGTTCCACCCACAGAGACCTCCCTGCTGTTTCCTCTACCTGAAATACTCTTCCCCCATGTACCCACATGGCTCCATCTCTCATGGCCTCCAAGTCTATGCTTAAAAGTCACATTTTCTGTTGAGGCCTTCTTCGACCATCCTAATTAAAATTACCACCTTTCCTATGTACTCCCCTGCTTTATTTCTCCCCATAGTACTTACGCCACCAGACAGACAAAGTTTACCTATGGATTTATTATCTGCCTCCCTTCACAATTCAGTTCCATGATGGCAGGGATTTTTGTCTGCTTTGTGCACTGCTGTACCCTCCTTGTTCAGCACTGAGATAAACATATACTAGATGTTCAATAAATATCTGTGAATGAAGTAATTTCTATCTGCAAATCACCAAACTGCATGTGAGTACATTTTAGAGGGTTATTTTAATATTTTCAAGTAATTATTACCATGAATAAAAATAAAATAGAAAAATCACAATACAGAGTACACTGAGGGGCTTCCCTGGTGGCGCAGTGGTTGAGAGTCCACCTGCTGATGCAGGAGACACGGGTTCGTGCCCTGGTCCGGGAAGATCCCACATGCCGCGGAGCGGCTGGGCCCGTGAGCCATGGCCGCTGAGCCTGCGCGTCCGGAGCCTGTGCTCCGCAACGGGAGAGGCCACAACAGTGAGAGGCCTGCGTACCGCAAAAAACAAAAAACAGAAAAACAGAGTACACTGAGGACTTAGAAATCTGAGTTGAGCATCAAGAGTATCATGGTCACCTTTATAATCAAACTTGCAGGTTTTTTCTGTTTTTGCTTTTATTTGCTTACTTTCTAAAGTAATCTTTGTCAAAATAAGCCCTTACAAGTGTAATTATTTTAATGCTTTTTTTTTAACATCTTTATTGGGGTATAATTGCTTTACAATGGTGTGTTAGTTTCTGCTTTATAACAAAGTGAATCAGTTATACATATACATATGTTCCCATATCTCTTCCCTCTTGCATCTCCCTCCCTCCCACCCTCCCTTAATGCATCTTTTTGATGCTCTTAAAATACGAAAATGCAAAAATAATTATTTACAACTGAGTGGAAAATTCTATACAGTTGCCATTATCGATTTTTTAATTCCATATTAATTTCATTTGAAAATAATGTATGTGATTGCTCCTAAGATGACACACAGCTAAAGGATTCTTTATTCTGTAGCTAGAGAACGCCATCTGGCTCAATGTGAGAGAAACCACACTATTATACTGAATATTGCCATAAGTACAGTATTTAGTGTTTCTAAAAGAATTTCCTTCTAAGATGAAATAAATTACATTGTGGTATTTTATTTAATTCATTAAATAAACACTTTCTAAATAACAATTACATAGATACATAGCAAAAGAAGTTAATAATAATATTAATAATAACAATATTAGGTAGTTCTAAGCATTTTACATTAATTGCCATTCTTAATCTGTACAACAATCCTCTGAGGTAGGTAGGTACTACTGTTTTTCTCATTTTATAGATGAGGAAACTAGAGCACTGAAAAAATAAGCTACTTAATTGGAATCCTTGTAGAGCTAGAATTCAAATTGGAGCACACCATATCTGGAGCCAGGGAGTTTGGCTCCAGAGCCCACAGACTTAACTGTTACAGCATCTGCCTCTTCTAAGACAGCAAATACCAAGCAAACCCACCTTGCATGCCCTTCAGAGCATTAAAAATAGGCTGAGATCTACCTTAGAGGGTTTGTAGTCTAAAGATGTGGGCCTTCAATTTTGGTGACACATAGCTTTATCAAAAAGTAAGATGTGGGGCTTCCCTGGTGGTGCAGTGGTTGAGAGTCCGCCTACTGATGCAGGGGACGCGGGTTCATGCCCCGGTCCGGGAAGATCCTACATACTGCGGAGCAGCTGGGCCCATGGGCCGTGGCCACTGAGCCTGTGCGTCCGGAGCCTGTTTTCCGCAAAGGGAGAGGCCACAACAGTGAGAGGCCCGTGTACCGCAAAAAAAAAAAAAAAAAAAAAAGTAAGATGCTCAGAACAAATGATCAGATTCTTCTAACGCAGTTTCATATGTATCCATAAAAAAGTACATTAACTTCAGAAATTTTAAATAAAAACCAAAACTGTAGGTTCAAGCATCAAGAGAGCAGTTATACTACATAATCTCCTATAACAATCATGAATTCTAAAATTCTATAAAAATTTTCTTAAAGAAGACCAAAAGTTTCTCTTCTTTTTGGATCATCAAAAACTGACTTCCAAGTGATCTGCAATTTATTAGCAACCTTCAAATTCTTCCATCCGTTCAGCAAACAATGATAAGTGCCTAGAACTTACCTAGGGAGGAATCTGAAAATAAGTAAGACTACTTTATGTTTTCAAAGTAACTGAAGCAAATACCATAGGTTTTCAAATATTTTGAGATAAGACGCATTTCATGTCTTCAAAGTAATTGAAGCAAATTCTGTAGATTTTCAAAAATTCCCTAAGTTATGGAAACCAAGTTTCTGAACACTGAATACACAAAAGCAGTCTGTCCCCAACAACCATGAACTTGCTATGCTTTCGCAAGGCAACTAAATGACTCTGGGTTAACAGTTCTCCCTCAGGGCCAGAATGCGAAGATCTGAATAGTAAAAATGCCTTCAGTCTATCTCCTCAAAGGAGACCAGGGACTCAAAGACCACAGGCCACTTAACTAAACATTTTTATTTTAATTCCTGCGTACCCTCTTACTGTAATATAATCCCTTTCCTCCATTCTCTGTCATTTCTTGCTTAACAACCTAAACAGCTTCTCTACCCATGCCCAGCCTCCCTAAACACCCCTTCAGGCCATATATAAAACAATAAATGATCCTGATGACAACAGATAAAAATAAAGGTAGTGTTTAATCTGTACCAATATCAAAATTTTTAAAAATCATAAAGTTGAGATTAAATTAGTCATTAAAACCAGCACCATCATCTTCTATGGTTCCCCTAAGTATCCACAGGTCCCTTTTAAGAACTCTACAAGTCTCTTGCTAGCTTTTCAAGCACATTTAGGCATACTTGCTTCTCCTAGAGTGCCAGAATTCAACATGATTATATAAATGACTCCAATACTCATGTTAGCGTGAACAAAGAAAAACAAAGAGCGTTGCTCACCACACAGTTCTAGAAGGGTTAAGTTGTAACCCACTGCAGCTGCCCACTGGCAGTGCACCCTGAGAGGAATTCAGGATGAGAGGATGAGGCATCCTGTGCTTTGGATACACAGGCCCCATAAATAGTTAGATGTAGATCTCAGGAAGAATTTCAATGACCCCCAGATTCTTACATCTGCCCATGCATAGAAAAGCACTAACATCGGTAACTTGAGATATCTGTTCTTTATGATTAGCAGCAATTTTTTTTCTACCAAGATGCATGCCCAGCCATTTTGATGGGTGGGACAGAGGAAAGGAAAGAGGGAAAGGGGGGGGGGGCGAGGGAAGGACTCTGCAAATTCACTATGGCATACAGGTTGATATAATAATATAATCACATTGTAAATATTGTTCCTACACATGAATGCTATTCTAAACTGTCTCTGAAGTCATCACTGACTCCACCAATGTAGGTATTTATGTCTGCAGTCTCAGAAATCCCGTGTTAGGGGCTTCCCTGGTGGCGCAGTGGTTGAGAGTCCGCCTGCTGATGCAGGGGACACAGGTTCGTGCCCCGGTCCGGGAAGACCCCACATGCTGTGGAGCGGCTGGGCCCGTGAGCCATGGCCGCTGAGCCTGCGCGTCCAGAGCCTGTGCTCCGCAACGGGAGAGGTCACAACAGTGAGAGGCCCACGTACCACAAAAAAAAAAAGAAGAAGAAGAAATCCCGTGTTAGGACACTCTTCCACTAGGTCACTATGTAGGACATTTTTTACTACATGATAATAAGACATTTTCAATATATCACGTTTACTTGCAATATATTGTAGTCTCCAGTTTACTTCTGCAATAATCTGTTAGCAGTGGGGCTTTTTTTTTAACATCTTTATTGGAGTATAATTGCTTTACAATGGTGTGTTAGTTTCTGCTTTGTAACAAAGTGAATCAGTTATACATATGTTCCCAAATCTCTTCCCTCTTGCATTTCCCTCCCTCCCACCCTCCCTATCCCACCCCTCTAGGTGGTCACAAAGCACTGATCTCCCTGTGCTATGTGGCTGCTTCCCACTAACTATTTATTTTACGTTTGGCAGTGTATATATGTCTATGCCGCTGTCTCTCTTTGTCACAGCTTACCCTTCCCCCTCCCCATATCCTCAAGTCCATTCTCTAGTAGGTCTGTGTCTTTATTCCCATCCTACCCCTAGGTTCTTCATGACCTTTTTTTTTTTCTTAGATTCCATATACATGTGTTAGCATACACTATTTGTTTTTCTCTTTCTGACTTACTTCACTCTGTATGACAGACTCTAGGTCCATCCACCTCACTACAAATATCTCAATTTCGTTTCTTTTTATGGCTGAGTAATATTCCATTGTATTATATGTGCCACATCTTCTTTATCCATTCATCCGATGATGGACACTTAGGTTGCTTCCATGTCCTGACTATTGTAAATAGAGCTGCAATGAACACTTTGGTACATGACTCTTTTTGAATTATGGTTTTCTCAGGGTATATGCCCAGTAGTGGGATCGTTGGGTCGTATGGTAGTTCTATTTTTAGTTTTTTAAGGAAACTCCATACTGTTCTCCATAGTGGCTGTACCAATTCACATTCCCACCAGCAGTGCAAGAGTGTTCCCTTTTCTCCACACCCTCTTCAGCATTTATTGTTTCTAGATTTTTTGATGATGGCCATTCTAGCAGTGGGTTTTTTATTAATGCTGTTCTTATCATTGCCATGAGTTATTCACTTGGTGCTTTAACACATACGATTGTTACGCCATTTCCATGTGCTATATAAACAATGAAAAACAATTTTTTTATTAAAACCAATTATTAAACAGATTTTAATTAAGTAATTTAATAGTAGTGACATATAGGGAAGGCTAATTATGACATAAGTGAAAAAGATTAAGTCTTTAGATTGTTAGGTTTTTTTTTAATATGATCACAAGAGACATGCTATTTCCACTTATATGTCTATTTCTTATTTATTTTCTTAGGTGTCATTACTGACTTCCATTAGAAATCTGTATTCACTGGTCTATTACTGATCCCAGGTGTCAAAACCAGATATTGGATGTCCACAGGAAATGTGTGAAGCAGTAATTGTATTCAGTTCATTTTAGATTCAGGAAAGGGCCATAGGAATGTGTTATACATGTGTATTCTGACTGTTCTGTGATTACCACAATCCAACCTGGATTTCGTGAACTTCCTTCCTAATACCTCCCTTGCGGCCTAAGCATTTTAACTTTATACTTTGTTATTCTAATATTGTTGGTATTGATTCAGGTGACACTGAGAGAAAAGAAATCATAATTCTAAGTCATATTTCTCGGTTGTTAAATCTGGTGACTTAAATCAAGTGTTAATTGGCTGTCTTTTCTGTCCTTCAGCAGTTATTGCTTTAAGCTGCAGCAACTGTTCCTATTTGTTTTAGATCATCAGAAAAAGACCCCACCATTTCACAATTTTATTTATCAGAGTATCTCAGAAATTGCTTTTTTAAAGCAAGTTAAGTTTCTTTGTGACCAATAATGTCTTTCTCTTTCAAATTCCTTTGGAATAAGTTAATTAAATTTTAAAGGTAAAATGTTATGCTTAAATAACTGCCTAAATCCTTCTTTGGGGGTTGGGAGCGGGGAGCTGCTACCCAAAGGACCACGGGTAAAAAACCTTCCTGGCAATCAAGACACTCCAAAAATCTAGTACATGGCTTCCCCATCTCCCCATCCCATTACACATTTAGTTGTTAATATGCATCTAAATAGATCCATTCTTGCTCTGATACACCATTATTCCTTCTACTTTCAGTATCATCACCCCCAACTTTTCCCCTTGTCCAAAAAGCCCCCCTTTTCCACCTTCTAACGAAATCCTGCTCAACCTTCAGAACCCAATTTAAATCCCATCTCCTAAGTAAAGCCTTTTTTTTTTCCTCACAGTTCTTGGTTTAATTAGCCTCCCTCAACCCCAAAATTCACTATCGCACAGCTTCTTCTTACCCAGCCTGTCTTTGAAACCCTTAACAATGGATGACGGACTTCCCTGGTGGAGCAATGGTTAAGAATCCGCCTGCCAATGCACGGGACACGGGTTGGAGCCCTGGTCCAGGAAGATCCCACATGCCGCGGAGCAACTAAGCCCCATGTGCCACAACTACTAAGCCTGCGCTCTAGAGCCCACAAGCCAAAACAGCTGAATCCGTGTGCCACAACTACTGAAGCTCGGGTGCCTAGAGCCTGTGCTCTGCAACAAGAGAAGCCACCGCAATGAGAAGTCCACGTACCACAAAAAAGACCCAAAGCAGCCAAAAATAAATAAAGTTAAAAAAAAAATGGGTGAGTAACATAACAGACCCATGTTGAAGATGATATCTTTGATCTAAAGGGAAAAAAAAAAAGGAACACATTCCACTGCTCTAGCCATCCCTTAAATCTTCCTATTTCTCATGTTTACATGGGGTTTGCAACCCACCCAGATCATGGATTGAGAAACACTGAAATCCATTTTTGAATAAATGATCCCTTCTGCCCTGATGTGGATGGTTTGATTCAGTTGCAAGTTAATGTTTCTAAATTGCATAAGTCACAGCTGCTGCTTTAAAAAAAAAAATTCATTCACAATTAGATCATGCATTCACTCGTGAGAGGCAATCATGAGGAATGGATTTTTAAGTCAGTCTTCCTTCCTTGTCTTTAGTTCACGAACAGTTTGGTATCTGGTTAGAGTTTTTCATTTTCTCTTCTTCATACAATATAGTGGAACTGCATTACTCACTTAAAATTCACTTTAAGCATGACAGAATGTTTAACACATGGAAGATTTTAATTGGAGACAAAATAATATTCCGCTGACTTTCTCAACAAATCTGTCTCAGGATTGATGGCTTTAGGAGCAATCTGAATTTATCATCTTTTCCACATCTTACTTTTAGAAAATAATAACAAATAATTTTATATCATCTTATGCACCCCATATAATAATTTTTTGGTTAATCCATTTAGTTGATAAGATTTACCGGTACTCATGAAGGGAGATGAGATACAAACAAGGGAACAAAACAGAGTCCTTCTCTTTTAATAAGATAATGTTGCCTTCAGCTTTTAACTAGGGCATTCTGCAGAGCACACTTGCTTACAGACCATCTCTTCCAAAAGCTTCTCAAAGAAATAAACAAAGCCAAATTATATAATTCATTTATCACAAGTTAATTCCCCAAATTCATTCACATTAAGAGATGGCTGACATTTTGATCAGTAAGTCAAAGACAACTGAAAATGGTAATGATCCAGGACACCTTTTCCCTGAATTAAACTGCTTTGCAGAAAGGTTCTTTGAAATCTTACCTAACTGGAAAGAGAAGGCAAAAGATTTATATAGGAGTAAGTGACTAAATATTTGGAAATTACCAAAAATCAACTGAAAGAAACTACTGGAAACAATAAGAAAATGCAGAGAGAAACCTGTCAAAAACTAAAAATCCTAATAACAGCAGTTAACATTTGTTGAGAACTACCATGTGCAAATTCCTTTTAAATATCATCTCATTTAAACTTTAAACAATTCTTATTAAGCAGTTACAACTATTAAAGATAAGAAAGTTGGAGCAAGTAACCCAAAGACACACACTATGCTCTACTGTTTATTAAAATTCATATGTAGACTAAAACAGCTTTCAACATTAAAACAGACAAAAAAGATAATTGAGTAAAAAGTACAATCAAAATATCAAGAAAAGGAAGCATAGACTATCAGGGAGTAAATATTAATAAAAAATCCATAGTACCTACTTGAGGAAAACTAGAAAATACAAATAAGAAACAGAGAAGAAAACAGATAGTTGGAAAGATAACTTAGTTTTGAACAGAAAGTTTTCAATACTTTTAATTCTTCCTAAGTTAATTTCCAAATTCAATGCCACACTAATCAAAATCTCAGTAGGAAATGTTTTCTATTTTGAAGAAAATATTCTAATGTTCACTTGAAGACTAAATGTATGATAAATGTATTATCATGCTTCGGTAATTAAAAGAGTGGTACTCACACAGGTAGAGAAAGACAAATCAATGTAATATCATCACCAAGATATAGGCCCAAGTATATATTGAAAATTAATTTATGATAATGGTGGCACTTCAAAGCAGGGGGGAAAAATGGATTATTCAGTAAATGCTACTGAGGCAACTGAAAAGCAGTTTGAAAGAAAGGGAAAGATGAGTTCCCGCCTCAAACCTTATACTAAACTAAATTTCAGATAATTAAAAAATATAAATGTAAAAAATGAAATTATCAGAAGAAAATAAGAGTGAATATTATTCTCATATAGTATAGGGAAAACTTTATAAACATGATCCCAATACCAGAAACCATAATAGGAATGATAGATATGATTCCCTTAAAATGAAAAAAAAATTGTACATTAAAAACATTATAGGGCTTCCCTGGTGGCGCAGTGGTTGAGAGTCTGCCTGCCGATACAGGGGACACAGGTTCGTGCCCCGGTCCGGGAGGATCCCGCATGCCGCGGAGCGGCTGGGCCCGTGAGCCATGGTCGCTGAGCTTGCGCGTCCGGAGCCTGTGCTCCGCAATGGGAGAGGTCACAGCAGTGAGAGGCCCGCGTACCGCAAAAAAAAATTATATAGGACTTCCCTGGTGGTGCAATGGTTAAGAATCCTCCTGCCAATGCAGGGGACATGGGTTCGAGTCCTGGTCCAGGAAGATCCCACATGCCGCGGAGCAACTAAGCCCGTGCGCCACAACTACTGAGCCTGTGCTCTAGAGCCCGCGAGTCACAACTACTGAGCCCACGTGCCACAACTACTGAAGCCCACGCACCTAGGGCCCGTTCTCCGCAACAAGAGAAACCACTGCAATGAGAAGCCCGCGCATGCAACAAAGAGTAGCCCCGCTCGCTGCAACTAGAGAAAGCCCGCGTGCAGCAACAAAGACCCAACCCAGCCAAAAATAAATAAATAAAAAATAAATTTCAAAACAAAACTAAACTACATTAAAAAAACATATATATTTGAAGGCAAGATGACAAACTGTAAAAAATTATTCGCTATAGAAATATGGAAAGCAAAGATCGCTGTCCCTAGAAAAACAATTAGCTCTTAAAGTACTAAGAAAAAGTATTACCCCAATGGAAAAATTGGCAAAGGTTAGGAACAGACTAGTCACACACACATACACACACATAAAAGCAAATGACCAATAAGCAGTTGAAAATAACTTCAACCTCAGCAGAAATCAAGGTAATACAAATAAAAACTAAATATTTTCATCACATCAATTTAGGCAAAGAAAAAGAAGATCCAGAAATTGCAATGGTATGAGGCTCCCATACAATTAACTTGGTACAATCTTTCTGGAGAACAATTTGGGTATTTCCATTAAAATATAATTTCACGTTGACTTAAAAATTTTATTCTGAGAGATGAAACATATATAAACATATATGGATGCATATTTACAGCCTTGATTTTAATAGCAAGAAAAGCAAAAAGAATCTAATTGTCCACGATCAGGGAATTAGCTAAATAAATCATGATGCATCACAATTGTGATTTTAAAATGAAGTATTCATTGGCTTTAAAAAATACGCTTGGCATTTCTGACGAAAAAGCAGATCTCTAGCTATTATATACAATGAAAGTTATGCCCAAACAAGTAGGTGGGAGGATAATGGAGTAAAAAAGAAAAAAACAGAAGCAGAATTTAATGGATTTGAAAGGAAAAAGAAAAAAAAAAATACAAGAAACACTAAGTACTAAACTTTGGGGAAGAAAAGTAGAAATAATAGATTAAATGGAGGAGACTGCAAGAATATAAATTGCCAGAATTAATCCAAGAGATGTAAAAAAGTTGGTATATAAGAAATTGTAAAGTCATCAAATATCTATCTTCCTAAAGGATACTTTGGGGGCAAGTGCTATTGAATCTTCATGGAACAGATAATCCCTTAGTCACTACCAGAGCCCTCATATCCAAACATGATAAAAGTAATGCAAATTTTTAAAACTCTAAACCAATCTCATTTATGAATATGAATACAAAATTCCTAAAAACACTGGCAAATCAAATTAAGGTGAAATAGGATGTACTTTACAGCTGTCCAACATTAGGTAATACATCAAAATAATATATTACACTAATAGGCCAAATCAGAAAAATCATAGGGCATCCAAAAGTGTAAAAACGGCATTTGGAAACTTTGAAGATAGTCCTGCTACTTCAAAAAATAATCAGTCACCTAGTAATAAAAAGAAACTTATTTAACATGATGAAAAGACGTATAAGAAAACAATAGCAAACATCCTACTTAAAGATGACAGCAGAACAAAGTTTAGTTGTGGGAACACTAGTTCCTTAGGAAAATTTTTAGAAGTTAAGGGTGGGGTAGGGAGAAATTTTATGGTCAAGGTCATTTTAAAAACTTGAGGTTTAATTCTAAAAAGTTTCTCAGAAACTTTAATATGCTCATGTGCGCAGTACATTATAAATTTTAAAAAGCAGGTATAGGACATAGATAATCTCATTTGTGTTACAGGACGTAGATGACCTCATTGGGTATATGTGTGTACGATTGGAATCTGAAATTAAACAGACTGTGTACTAGATAGACAGGTCTTAAAGAATCATAAACACAGTATGGTGGTTTTAAAATATGTCCCGCAATTCTTTGACATGCTTCCCTTCAAACAGTAGCTCCTAATTCCACTCCCCTTCAGCGTGGACCACACCAGAAAACAAGAAGCTGGTTGCTTATATGAGGGTTGAGGGGTAGGAACAGAATGGAAAGGATGCTAGAGGGGGTGGAACTTTTCTGAGTGTACCTTTTTGTGTAGTTTTGACTTTGGGAAGCACGTTAATGTTACTGACATTTGAAAAATAAAATTAACAAGGATGAGGAGGGAGGAGTAAAACTGAAAGCAAACCAGAACAAATCAACCCTAAGTCTATTTGAAATGAATAATATAAGCACACTACAAATATCAAAAAAGAAGGAAGAAGAGGAGGAGAAGGAGGAAGATTTATATAATTTATCATCACGGAATTCTTGGTTGGAGGGAGGGAAGCGGCAGAGAGCTGTAAACAACCCTAAACTCTTTTATTAGGAGTGATTTGTAGAGTTATAGCAAAACAATTCTGAAACTATTTCAGATACATTACAGATTTTAGCAAATTAGTAAGTACACTGAAGTCATTAGGAGCTAGGTTCTCACCATGGAAGAAGAGAGATACAAATAGGAAATGGGAGAAGACAAAGAAAAACTCCATGGGGATGGATTAGAATTGGGATTTGGTATGGACTCAGGATTTCTATATGTATGCTTGAAGAGGCTCCCATTGCTGATTCAGACAATTGGAGCACCAAAATAATTTTTAAAATAGGAATGAATTATGAACCATTGACGGAAAATGGAAATCTATGAGTTCACACCAATAATGAATGGATAAAGAAATAAAAGAGAAAAATAAAAGAAGGGTTCTTGCTTACATGAGAAGGTGAAGTATTGATGGGTCAGTATGGGGGAAAAATCATCATTTTGCAACCTCCACAGTAAAGGATAATCCATGAATGCTAAATCTAGGGGGGAGTATTTTGATAAGAAGAAATATATTTATATAGAACTAAAATGTCTTCCTACATATTGCCTATTAGTAGGAAGGGGAAAAGATAGTATACAGAAATCAGCTAACACCTTGACTGGATGATCAAAATTAACATCCAAAGTAAGGTGCAGATGGATATCACATGCCTCCAGGTGTGAGACCCTGAGGACACACCAGTTATGAAATATTCCAGCAGGGAACAGAACATGTAACCTGAATTTAAACAAGAGGAAACATCACACAGACCACAGACATAATGTGAGGGATATTCCATTGGGGGGGAAAAAATGCCTATTATTAAAAATGTCATTGTCATAAAATATAGAAGTTGAAGAACTGTTCCAGATTAAAGGAGACTAAAAAGATATGGCAACTAAATGCAATGTGTGATTCTAGGCTTGGTTTTGCACTGGAGGGGAAAAATGCCATAAGAAGATGTTACTGGATCAACTGGCAAAATCAGAAAACAGACCGTAGATTAGATAAAAACTATTATATCAATGTTAAATATGCTGAAGTTGATAACTGCACTGGGGTGATGTAAGAGAATATCTTTATTCTTAGGAAATATACACTATCTTATATGTATCTTACTCTCAGATAGTTCAGAAAGAGAGAGACAGCGAGAGAGAGTGTGTGAGAGAGAGAGAAAGAGAGTGATTGTTGTGTGCATCTATATTTATCTATCCATCTATTTATAGACAGACAGGCAGGAGAAATAACAAAGCAAATGGTAAAGGCTATTTAAATATTCTTTGTACTATTCTTACAACTTTTCTATAAATTTAAATTATTTCCAAATAAAAAGTTTTAAAATGTATTTGTCTTGCTTCTACACATACAAGAAAAGCCTTCTTTTAGATATTTATACATTCTCCCTACAGGTTTAATATATTTTTTTAGGTTATTGCTGTTTTCTAGGTATTTTCTCACTAGATAGTGAAATGTAAACTTCAGTATTTGGGGGCTCTATATGAATTATTAAAAGCAACCAATGAATGAGATTCAAATACAAACTCAGGGCATAAAGAGACAGAGGTATATCAATGTGAAGCAATAATCTACCACTAGTGGATGCTGCTACTAAAGGTACAAAGCAAAAATGTTATTTAAAGTAGCAGTTCACCCAGAAAAAAAAGTATAATATATGCTTAAACATTTTACCTAACTTAAGTCTTATAAATACACATTCACCCAAGTATTTTTCAAAATAGAGTGAATTTTCTTTGAAGACGATCCAGAATTCAGTCTTTTTCCCCCCACATTAACCATAACCGTATAGCATCATCTACAAATTCCAGTATTGAGTTTCATAAGGGGAAGATTTAAAGACACTTGGGCAAAAGTCTTCTAAATTGGTACATTCTTTAGAGCTGTCTCTCCCACACCAGAGTCAACAGGGGGAAAAAAAAGTTTAGAACATGCCTGTGTCATATCTTTCCAACGTGTTTAATTTACTTTTCATAAAACAACCACACTCTATCTTTATGCACTTATAGTTTACCAGTTTATTGTTACTCCTTTATATTGTATTATTACAAACACAAGGATGATTAGCAAAAATAAGCAGCTCGACCAATAGAAGCAGAGGGCATGGGCATCCTGATGGTAGCTGAGCACTGCCAGTCAGAATGTTCTCAGAAGCAACAGACAGTATCTATCAGTCCCACGATACTACTAGGTAGAGTTCGGTTATGAGAGTGTCTGGTGAATATCCAACTGGACTCACCTCTACCAGGTAATTAAAATACTCGTCTCAAACAAGTGAACTAAGCACTTCATAAATAGCTCTTAGTTTGTCAGACGTGTACAGGGATTAAAGTGACATTTGATCAAGTTTATACACAAGTAGGTTCAATTTAAGACCCTCCCTGTTTCCTTTATAGACCAGCAATATGAGAGAGCAGAAATGTCTGGTGCTAGATAATATACAATAGTTTGAAATTCATACCCCAACTAGCCAAGTCTTAAAGTAGCTCGTTAAAAATAAATATACAAATCAAAAATGAATAACAAGAACATAGGACAAGAGGAGAGTTAAAACTCTGACCTTGATACTCTCTTACAAAACAAATCCAAGCACCCATACTTTTGACAGTACACTACTTCCAAATGCAGGAATTTACCTCTTTGCAGAATCCATAAAAGACGCTTTAATTTTCCAACAGGGTTTTCAGAAAACGTGTTACTTGCATACATGGTCATATTCTAAAGCATACCCAGGCATGGCTGAAATCTGGTTGGCCCTACAAAGTTTCAAACCTTTAAAATTAAGTTATTTAGTCTTCTAATTTGGGATCACAATTGTATCTCCATTAGAAATGTGTCAATAAAATAATGATCACCGTCAGAGTAACTGGAGCTAACTTCTATCACACCCACCTCTTCTCCATCTTCAAGGACCCAAAGGAACAAAAGTGTCCAAACACTCCAGCAGCTGATCTGAAACACTACATATTATGCATATCTCATACGTGATGACAACAAGACATGCAACTTAATGCACTGCCTTGTTATGAAGAGCCGACAGAGAGAATTTGATTAACTTACCCAACAGATTTCCATGTAACATATAACAGGGCCTCCGAGAGCAAAACAAATAGAAACTCATTTTGTCTGACCCCAAGTCTCATCTGGCTGCTTCTATACTGTGATTTTAAATGTATTATTCTTGCTATATTTTATTTCTCCAACCAATGAAAAATTGGTGCTCTTCTGTCCACATTATTTCATGGATGGAGAATTTTAATTATATTAAATAATACTTGACAACCTAAGATAACATCGAAATAAACTATTTTTAAATCAGACATCAGAAAATATATCTAGGACTTCCTTGGAGGTGCAGTGGTTAAGAATCCGCCTGCCAGTTCAGGGGACATGGGTTTGAGCCCTGGTCCAGGAAGATCCCACATGCCGCGGAGCAACTAAGCCGGTACGCCACAACTACTGAGCCTGTACTCTAGAGCCCGCGAGCCACAACTACTGAGCCCGCGTGCCACAACTACTGAAGTCCGTGAGCCTAGAGCCTGTGCTCCACAACAAGAGAAGCCAGCGCAATGAGAAGCCCACGCACAGCAACGAAGAGTAGCACCACAACGAAGAGTAGCCCTCGCTCGCCGCAACTAGAGAAAGCCCGCGCACAGCAACGAAGACCCAACACAGCCAAAAATAAAATAAATAAATAAATTTTTAAAAGAAAATGTAACTAACAATACAACAAAATTCCATTTCACCTCAAAGAGGTTGTCATAAAATCCACAGCTATAAACTGGTGTCCTTCTAATGTCATTAGTTGAGCTAGTATTTCACAATATAAAGTCAGATGCTATGAGATTCCTATCTTAATATAGACACTCTATTTAGTCCTCAAATTTCTCTCTATATATGTATGTATATGTAGTGTATTTGTATACATACACACAAATATCTATATAATATACATAAACAAATATATATACAAATATATATAAACTAAACATATAAATAAAAATATTTTATACATATTTATATATATATAAAAGGGGAATACTAATGCTATAAACCCCTCATACTCAATTACACAGAATCATTTTTAATCACATCTAAAGCACTAGGAGAAAAATAATGAAGATAATGGCCTCTGAGAGCCACCACACATTACTGAGTTGTAGACATCCATCCTCACTATGAGGCAGCCTCTTTAATAGCCTGCGGTGACTATGAATCTATATGACAAAAGATCACTTTAAAGAGTCATTCTTAAAAATGAGAGCTTCACAGCTGCATAATAGCACAGGGAAATCAGCTTGGTGCTTTGTGACCACCTAGAGGGGTGGGATAGGGAGGGTGGGAGGGAGACGCAAGAGGAAGGGGATCTGGGGATATATGTATACGTATAGCTGATTCACTTTGTTATAAAGCAGAAACTAACACACCATTGTAAAGCAATTATACTCCAATAAAGATGTTAAAAAAAAGAGAGCTTCAATGATTTATAAAACAAATCATATAACAGCTGCACTATGCCAACAAAAATGGGTTGACTTGTTAAAAAAGTAATAATAAAAGAAAATATTTTTTAAAAACAACCTGCCTTCTCTCATCCAGTAAAACTACTGGGGTCACTTAGTAGTATTTCTTGCATATCCACAACATACAGAGTATTTTAAGAGGTTAAAAAAATTAAATCAGTTGGATTTCTCACCATTCTTTGCAACATTACCTATAATTCTCTTTTAAAAGAAACTGCTTTGGATGAAGGTAGTCAAAAGATACAAACTTCCAGTTATAAGATTAAAAAAAAAAGTACTAGGGGGGAAGGCGGAAGATGGCGGAAGAGTAAGACGCGGAGATCACCTTCCTCCCCACAGATACACCAGAAATACAACTACACGTGGAACAACTCCTACAGAACACCTACTGAAGGCTGGCAGAAGACCTCAGACCTCCCAAAAGGCAAGAAACTCCCCACGTACCTGGGTAGGGCAAAAGAAAAAACAGAGACAAAAGAATAGGGACGGCACCTGCACCAGTGGGAGGGAGCTGTGAAGGAGGAAAAGTTTCCACACTCTAGGAAGCCCCTTCGCGGGCGGAGACTGCGGGAGGCGGAGGGGGGAGCTTCGAAGCTGCGGAGGAGTGCACAGCAACGGGTGCGGAGGGCAAAGCGGGGAGATTCCCGCACAGAGGATCGGTGCCGAACCGGCACTCACCAGCCCGAGAGGCTTGTCTGCTCACCCGCCGGGGCGGGCGGGGCTGCGAGCTGAGGCCGGAGCACAGGGAGAGGACTGGGGTTGGCGGCTTGAACATAGCCTGAAGGGGTTAGTGCACCACAGCTAGCCGGGAGGGAGTCCGGGGAAAAGCCTGCACCTGCAGAAGAGGCAGGAGACTTTTCCTTCCCTCTTTGTTTCCTGGGGCGTGAGGAGAGGGGTTTAAGAACGCTGCTTAAAGGAACTCCAGAGACGGGCGCGAGCCGCGGCTAAAAGCGCGAACCCCAGAGACGGGCGCGAGCCGCGGCTGAAAGCGCGGACCCCAGAGACGGGCGCGAGCCGCGGCTGAAAGCGCGGAATCCAGAGACGGGCGCGAGCCGCGGCTGAAAGCGCGGAATCCAGAGACGGGCGCGAGCCGCGGCTGAAAGCGCGGAATCCAGAGGCAGGCGCGAGCCGCAGCTGAAAGCGCGGAATCCAGAGACGGGCGCAAGCCGCGGCTAAAAGCGCGGACCCCAGAGGCGGGCGGGAGACGTTAAGGCTGCTGCTGCCGCCACCGAGGGGCCTGTGTGCGAGCACAGGTCACTCTCCACACCCCTCCTCCGCGGAGCCTGTGCAGCCCGCCACTGCCGGGTTCCCGGGATCCAGGGACAACATCCCCGGGAGAGCGCACAGCGCGCCTCAGGCTGGTGCAAAGTCACGCCGGCCTTTGCCACCGCAGGCCCGCCCCGCACTCTGTGCCCCTTCGTCCCCGCCGGCCTGAGTGCGCCAGAGCCCCCAATCAGCGGCTCTTTTAACCCCATCCTGTCTGAGCAAAAAACAGACGCCCTCCAGCGATCTACACGCAGTGGCAGGGCCAAATCCAAAGCTTAGCCCTGGGAGCTGTGAGAACAAAGAAGAGAAAGGGAAATCTCTCCCAGCAGCCTCAGAAGCAGCGGATTAAAGCTCCACAATCAACTTGATGTACCCTGCATCTGTGGAATACCTGAATAGACAACCAATCATCCCAAATTAAGGAAGTGGACTTTAGGAGCAAGATCTATGATTTTTTCCCCCTTTCCTCTTTTTGTGAATGTGTATGTGTATGCTTCTGTGTGAGATCTTGTCTGTATAGTCTTGCTTCCACCATTTGTCCTAGGGTTCTATCCGTCCATGTTTTTTTTTAATTTTTTTTTTCTTTCTTAATAATTAATTTTAATAACCTTATTACACTTTACCTCCGTTCTTTCTTTCTTTCTTTCCGTCCTTCCTTCCCTCCTTTAGACAACGAATCATCCCAAATTGAGGAGGTGGTCTCTGACAGCAAGATTTAGGATTTTTCCCCATTTACCTCTTTTAGTGAGGGTGTATGTGTATGCTTCTGTGTAAGATTTTGTCTGTATAGCTTTGCTTCCAACATTTGTCCTAAGGTTCTTTCCGTCCCCCCCCCTTTTTTTTTTCTAAATAAGAAGTTTTTAATTCAATAACTTTATTATACTTTATTTTATTTTTACTGTATCTTCTTTCTTTCTGTCTTTTTTCCTTCTTTCCCTCCTTCCTTCCTTCCTCCCTCCCTCCCTCCTTTCTTTCCTTCTTGCCTTCTTTCCTTCTTTGCTTCTTTCTTTCTTTCTTCCTTCCTTCCTACCCTCCTTTCCTTCTTTCTTTCCTCATACTTCTACTAATTCCCTCTACTTTTTCTCCCTTTTATCCTGAGCCTGTGGATGAAAAGCTTTTGGTGCTCCAGCCAGGAGGCAGGGCTCTGCCTCTGAGGTAGGACAGCCAACTTCAGGACACTGATCAACAAGAGACCTCCCAGCTCCACATAATATCAAACGGCGAAAATCTCCCAGAGACCTCCATCTTAACACCAGCACCCAGCTTCACTCAACGACCAGCAAGCCACAGTGCTGGAAAACCTATGCCAAACAACTAGCAAAACAGGAACACAACCCCACCCATTAGCAGAGAGGCTGCCTAAAATCATAATAAGGCCACAGACACCCCCAAACACACCACCAGACGTGAACCTGCCTACTAGAGAGACAAGATCCAGCCTCATCCACCACAACACAGGCACTAGCCCCCTCCACCAAGAAGCCTACACAACCCACTGAACCAACCTTAGCCACTGGAGACAGACATCAAAAACAGGAGGAACTACAAACCTGCAGCCTGCAAAAACGAGACCCCAAACACAGTAAGATAAGCAAAATGAGAAGACAGAAAAACACACAGCAGATGAAGGAGCAAGATAAAAACCCACCAGACCTAACAAATGAAGAGGAAATAGGCAGTCTACCTGAAAGAGAATTCAGAATAATGATAGTAAGGTTGATCCGAAATCTTGGAGATAGAATGGACAATAGATTGGACAAAATGCAAGAATCAGTTAACAAGGACCTAGAAGAACTAAAGATGAAACAAGCAACGATGAACAACACAATAAATGAAATTAAAAGTACTCTAGATGGGATCAATAGCAGAATAACTGAGGCAGAAGAACGGATAAGTGACCTGGAAGATAAAATAGTGGAAATAACTACTGCAGAGCAGAATAAAGAAAAAAGAATGAAAAGAACTGAGGACAGTCTCAGAGACCTCTGGGACAACATTAAACGCACCAACATTCGAATTATAGGGGTTCCAGAAGAAGAAGAGAAAAAGAAAGGGACTGAGAAAATATTTGAAGAGATTATAGTTGAAAACTTCCCTAATATGGGAAAGGAAATAGTTAATCAAGTCCAGGAAGCACAGAGAGTCCCATACAAGATAAATACAAGGAGAAATACGCCAAGACACATATTAATCAAACTGTCAAAAATTAAATACAAAGAAAGCATATTAAAAGCAGCAAGGGAAAAACAACAAATAACACATAAGGGAATCCCCATAAGGTTAACAGCTGATCTCTCAACAGAAACCCTACAAGCCAGAAGGGAGTGGCAGGACATACTGAAAGTGATGAAGGAGAAAAAACATGCAGCCAAGACTACTCTACCCAGCAAGGATCTCATTCAGATTTGATGGAGAAATTAAAACCTTTACAGACAAGCAAAAGCTGAGAGAGTTCAGCACCACCAAACCAGCTTTACAACAAATGCTAAAGGATTCTCTCTAGGCAAGAAACACAAGAGAAGGAAAAGACCTATAATAACGAACCCAAAACAATTTAGAAAATGGGAATAGGAACATACATATCGATAATTACCTTAAATGTAAATGGACTAAATGCTCCCACCAAAAGACACAGATTAGCTGAATGGATACAAAAACAAGACCCTTATATATGCTGTCTACAAGAGACCCACTTCAGACCTAGAGACACATACAGACTGAAAGTAAGGGGATGGAAAAAGATATTCCATGCAAATGGAAGCCAAAAGAAAGCTGGAGTAGCAATTCTCATATCAGACAAAATAGACTTTAAAATAAGGACTATTAAAAAAAGACAAAGAAGGACACTACATAATGATCAAGGGATCGATCCAAGAAGAAGATATAACAATTGTAAATATTTATGCACCCAACATAGGAGCACCTCAATACATAAGGCAAATACTAACAGCCATAAAAGGGGAAATCGACAGTAACACATTCATAGTAGGGGACTTAAACACCCCACTTTCACCCATGGACAGATCATCCAAAATGAAAATAAATAAGGAAACACAAGCTTTAAATGATACATTAAACAAGATGGACTTAATTGATATTTATAGGACACTCCATCCAAAAACAACAGAATACACATTTTTCTCAAGTGCTCATGGAACATTCTCCAGGATAGATCATATCTTAGGTCACAAATCAAGCCTTGGTAAATTTAAGAAAATTGAAATTGTATCAAGTATCTTTTCTGACCACAACGCCATGAGACTAGATATCAATTACAGGAAAAGATCTGTAAAAAATACAAACACATGGAGGCTAAACAATACACTACTTAATAATGAAGAGATCACTGAAGAAATCAAAGAGGAAATCAAAAAATACCTAGAAACAAATGACAATGGAGACACAACGACCCAAAACGTGTGGGATGCAGCAAAAGCAGTTCTAAGGGGGAAGTTTATAGCAATACAAGCCCACCTTAAGAAGCAGGAAACATCTCGAATAAACAACCTAACCTTGCACCTCAAGCAATTAGAGAAAGAAGAACAAAAAAAACCCCAAAGCTAGCAGAAGGAAAGAAATCATAAAAATCAGATCAGAAATAAATGAAAAAGAAATGAAGGAAACAATAGCAAAGATCAATAAAACTAAAAGCTGGTTCTTTGAGAAGATAAACAAAATAGATAAACCACTAGCCAGACTCATCAAGAAAAAAAGGGAGAAGACTCAAATCAATAGAATTAGAAATGAAAAAGGAGAGGTAACAACTGACACTGCAGAGATAAAAGAGATCATGAGAGATTACTACAAACAACTCTATGCCAATAAAATGGACAATCTGGAAGAAATGGACAAATTCTTAGAAATGCACAACCTGCCAAGACTGAATCAGGAAGAAATAGAAAATATGAACAGACCAATCACAAGCACTGAAATTGAAACTGTGATTAAAAATCTTCCAACAAAGAAAAGCCCAGGACCAGATGGCTTCACAGGCGAATTCTATCAAACATTTAGAGAAGAGCTAACACCTATCCTTCTCAAACTCTTCCAAAATATAGCAGAGGGAGGACCACTCCCTAACTCCTTCTACAAGGCCACCATCACCTTGATACCAAAACCAGACAAGGATGTCACAAAGAAAGAAAACTACAGGCCAATATCACTGATGAACATAGATGCAAAAATCCTCAACAAAATACTAGCAAACAGAATCCAACAACACATTAAAAGGATCATACACCATGATCAAGTGGGGTTTATTCCAGGAATGCAAGGATTCTTCAATATACGCAAATCTATCAATGTGATAAACCATATTAACAAATTGAAGGAGAAAAACCATATGATCATCTCAATAGATGCAGAGAAAGCTTTTGACAAAATTCAACACCCATTTATGATAAAAACCCTGCAGAAAGTAGGCATAGAGGGAACTTTCCTCAACATAATAAAGGCCATATATGACAAGCCCACAGCAAACATCATCCTCAATGGTGAAAAACTGAAAGCATTTCCACTAAGATCAGGAACAAGACAAGGTTGCCCACTCTCACCACTATTATTCAACATTGTTTTGGAAGTTTTAGCCACAGCAATCAGAGAAGAAAAGGAAATAAAAGGAATCCAAATTGGAAAAGAAGAAGTAAAGCTGTCACTGTTTGCAGATGACATGATCCTATACATAGAGAACCCTAAAGATGCTACCAGAAAACTACTAGAGCTAATCAATGAATTTGGTAAAGTGGCAGGATACAAAATTAATGCACAGAAATCTCTGGCATTCCTATATACTAATGATGAAAAATCTGAAAGTGAAATCAAGAAAACACTCCCATTTACCATTGCAACAAAAAGAATAAAATATCTAGGAATAAATCTACCTAAGGAGACAAAAGACCTGTATGCAGAAAATTATAAGACACTGATGAAAGAAATTAAAGATGATATAAATCGATGGAGAGATATACCATGTTCTTGGATTGGAAGAATCAACATTGTGAAAATGACTCTACTACCCAAAGCAATCTATAGATTCAATGCAATCCCTATCAAACTACCACTGGCATTTTTCACAGAACTAGAACAAAAAATTTCACAATTTGTATGGAAACACAAAAGACCCCGAATAGCCAAAGCAATCTTGAGGACGAAAGAAGGAACTGGAGGAATCAGGCTCCCTGACTTCAGACTATACTACAAAGCTACAGTCATCAAGACGGTATGGTACTGGCACAAAAACAGAAAGATAGATCAATGGAACAGGATAGAAAGCCCAGAGATAAACCCATGCACATATGGACACCTTATCTTTGATAAAGGTGGCAGTAATGTACAATGGAGAAAGGACAGCCTCTTCAATAAGTGGTGCTGGGAAAACTGGACAGGTACATGTAAAAGTATGAGATTAGATCACTCCCTAACACCATACACAAAAATAAGCTCAAAATGGATTAAAGACCTAAATGTAAGGCCAGAAACTATCAAACTCTTAGAGGAAAACATAGGCAGAACACTCTATGACATAAATCAAAGCAAGATCCTTTCTGACCCACCTCCTAGAGTAATGGAAATAAAAACAAAAATAAACAAATGGGACCTAATGAAACTTCAAAGCTTTTGCACAGCAAAGGAAACCATAAACAAGACCAAAAGACAACCCTCAGAATGGGAGAAAATATTTGCAAATGAAGCAACCGACAAAGGATTAATCTCCAAAATTTACAAGCAGCTCATGCAGCTCAATAACAAGAAAACAAACAACCCAATCCAAAAATGGGCAGAAGACCTAAATAGACATTTCTCCAAAGAAGATATACAGACTGCCAACAAACACATGAAAGAATGCTCAACATCATTAATCATTAGAGAAATGCAAATCAAAACTACAATGAGATATCATCTCACACCAGTCAGAATGGCCATCATCAAAGAATCTAGAAACAATAAATGCTGGAGAGGGTGTGGAGAAAAGGGAACACTCTTGCACTGCTGGTGGGAATGTGAATTGGTTCAGCCACTGTGGAGAACAGTATGGAGGTTCCTTAAAAAACTACAAATAGAACTACCATATGACCCAGCAATCCCACTACTGGGCATATACCCTGAGAAAACCAAAATTCAAAAAGAGTCATGTACCAAAATGTTCATTGCAGCTCTATTTACAATAGCCCGGAGATGGAAACAACCTAAGTGCCCGTCATCGGAGGAATGGATAAAGAAGATGTGGCACATATATACAATGGAATATTACTCAGCCATAAAAAGAAACGAAATTGAGCTATTTGTAATGAGGTGGATAGACCTAGAGTCTGTCATACAGAGTGAAGTAAGTCAGAAAGAAAAAGACAAATACCGTATGCTAACACATATATATGGAATTTAAGAAAAAAATGTCATGAAGAACCTAGGGGTAAAGCAGGAATAAAGACGCAGACCTCTTAGAGAACGGACTTGAGGTTATGGGGAGGGGGAAGGGTGAGCTGTGACAGGGCGAGAGAGAGTCATGGGCATATACATAGTAACAAACGCAGTAAGGTAGATAGCTAGTGGGAAGCAGCCGCATGGCACAGGGATATTGGCTCGGTGCTTTGTGACAGCCTGGAGGGGTGGGATGGGGAGGGTGGGAGGGAGGGAGACGCAACAGGGAAGACATATGGGAACATATGTTTATGTATGACTGATTCACTTTGTTATAAAGCAGAAACTAACACACCATTGTGAAGCAATTGTACCCCAATAAAGATGTTAAAAAAAAAAAAAAAAAAAAAAACAAAAACCAAACAATCCAGTTAAAAAATAGGCAGAAGACCTAAATAGACATTTCACCAAGGAAGACATACAGATGGCCACGAGGCACGTGAAAAGAAGCTCAATGCTCAACATCACTAATTATAAGAGAAATGTACCTTAGACATAGAGAATGGACCTGAGGACACGGGGTGGGAGGGGGAAGCTGGGGCGAAGTGAGAGTAGCATCGACATATATACACTACCGAATGTAAAATAGCACAGGGAGATCAGCTTGGTGCTTTGTGATCACCTAGAGGGGTGGGATAGGGAGGGTGGGAGGGAGGCTCAAGAGGGAGGGGATATGGGGACATATGTATGCACATGGCTGATGCACTTTGTTATACAGCAGAAACTAACACAGTATTGTGAAGCAATTATACTCCAATAAAGATCTATTAAAAAAAAAAAAAAAAAAAAAAAAAAGTACTAGGGATGTAATGCAGGGGACACGGGTTCGAGCCCTGGTCCACAAAGATCCCACATGCTGCGGAGCAACTAAGCCCGTGCACCACAACTACTGAGCCTGCGCTTTAGAGCCCGCAAGCCACAACTACTGAGCCCGCATGCCACAACTACTGAAGCTCGCGAGCCACAACTACTGAAGCCTGTGCGCCTAGAACCCACTCCACAACGAGAAGCCACCGCAATGAGAAACCCGCACACTACAACGAAGAGTAACCCCCACTCGCCGCAACTAGAGAAAGCCCATGTGCAGCAACGAAGATCCAACAGTCAAAAATAAATAAATAAATAAACTTATTTTTCTTAAAAAAGTAAATCTTAAGAATTCTCATCACAAGGAAAAAAACTTTTTTCTATTTCTTTAATTCTGTATCTATGTGAGATGATGGACATTCACTAAACTTACTGTGATAATCATTTCATAATGTATGTAAGTCAAATCATTACGCTGTACACCTTAAACTTATGCTGTGCTATATCTCAATTATATCTCAATAAAACTGGAAGAGAAAAAAAAGACAGAAACTGCTCTGGGGACTAGTGTTTCTAGAGGTCCTTGTAAGAAGTAAATGATTAACAATTTGACAGGGCTTCCCTGGTGGCACAGTGGTTAGGAATCCGCCTGCTAATGCAGAGGACACAGCTTCGAGCCCTGGTCCGGGAAAATCCCACATGCCACGGAGCAACTAAGCCCATGCGCCATAACGACAAAGCCTGCGCTCTAGAGCCCATGAGCCACAACTACTGAGCCTGCATGCCACAACTACTGAAGCCTGTGTGCCTAAAGCCCGTGCTCAGCAACAGGAGAAGCTAACACAGTGAGAAGCCTGTGCACCACAACAAAGAGCAGCCCCCACTCACCACAGCTAGAGAAAGCTTGTGTGCAGCAACAAAGGCCCAACGTGGCCAAAATAAATAAATAAAATAAATTTATTTAAAAAAAAACAATTTGACAGAATACACATTTATTCAGTTTCGAATAACTTCCATTACAGGTTTTTAAAGAGACAATATATTACCTACCCTAATAAGTCATTAGTTTTATTATACAAAAAGAAGTACTTTGAGTAAATTATCAGAAAAATTTATCTAAAGTAACAAGCTTTAAAATGTTATGTCTAAATATGTAACTGAAATTATTTTGTTAATTCAAGTTGCTATCAGTTAATACATTTTAAGCTGATCACACAAAATATCTCTGAGCTACATTTAAGAACTGTTCCCAACTCTCCTTCAACTCTACAAAATACACTTCCTTTGGAGATAATTTAGGTGGATAATTATTCTCTTGCTCTTTTTATTTCAAATAAACAAACCTGTGAGCTCCTTCGTAAGCCACTGATAAGGCTGTGTTTTGTATCCCCAGCACCTGGCACTTAATAGGTACTATCCAGTATATGTCTGATGAATGAATGAATGAATGAATGGATTGATGTACAATGAACCAATGATAATTTCTTCATTTATATAAAGATGCTCTTTACATAAATGCAATCCTCTGCTCTTGTGCAACCCTTCATCATTAAATCTCATACCTTTTAAAAGGGACAAAAGTAAATTTACACACTGTGGGCTCCTCAGAACATATCTGAATAACAAGTTATCCTCAAATGGAAGAGGTTAAAAAAACGACATTAAAAAGAGAAATTCATCCCACCCTTCAGTTCATTTCAGTAAACAATGCTGATATAAGATGAATATGCACGATCACCACTCTGAAGGCATCCGTAGTCCAGGGCAGGAGACATAAACAAATAATAATACTGATACATGCATGTGGCCACTGTACCCTCAGTTCCTGCTACTCCTCCTCTGCCCTAAAGCTTTGGGTCAGGTTAATCCATTCGTGTAGCACAACTGGTGTGACTGTGAAGGGTCTTGGCAACCGACACCCTGCTTTCAGCCCAAGCATTGGCCAAAAATGCCAGGCAAACCACTTCCACTCTCTCCTGTCTGCTATCCTTCTACTCAGCCTTGTTGAACCCACCAAGAGCCTGTCCTCCAACACTGTGGCTTTGCTTGATATTCTGAACGTAAGTGGCTTCCCTTAAAGCCCCTGCGTTATTGGCTTCTAACAGCACTGTTCTCCAAAAAGGGCTGCAGCTTTCCTCCACTTCACTCTTATAATCAGCTAATAACAGAAGACCAGAAGCTTTGCTCCTAATCATTCAAACTAAACGAATGTTTACAATCATTGCTGATTCACAGCCTTTCTGGCCCAACTGTTGACTCCGCCAAAGAGGCGCCTCCGTGGTCCAGCTGCTTGCCAGCCACACAGCTGGCACCACTGGGCATCTTCCTAACCCATTCCCCTGACAGCCTAAAACAACAACACGGCCTGGAGTGGGGCACTAATGCATCAACCACAGAGACCTGACATTTCCAACACTCGGCCCCATCTCCCCTTTCCATAAACAAAGTAATAAACTCCTCCTATTCACATGAAGAAAGAACAGCTTCCAAGCCGTTCTTACCTTATGTATTCTTCCCCCATCACCTCGAAAATGCCAAGTGATGTGATGTTTTCCTCCTTAGTGAATACATGGAGGAGACCTCAGTAAAGTGACTACCAGGTTAGATTCTGGAACCAAAACCATGATTTTATAAACCTTGCTCTATTTTCTTTAAATAAGCAGATAACAAACAGCCAACAACACAATGAGACAGTGTGAAAATGACTACAGGACTTGAACAACATAATCTGTCTGGAAAAAAGTATAAAATTAGTCTGAAATTGACTGTTACAAGCATCTTGAGTTTCACAGTAAGTTTTATAGGAACCCATAAATTTAGAGGGAAATTGGCAGGTAGGTGAATGACAGGAAATTATATTTCAGGGATCATTATTTGCAATTCTGACTGTTTAAACAAGATTGCAAACCACAGAGTTCACCAGCTTAGAGCACAATACTCTCTTAGTGGGTATTCATAATGTCAAATAGATCCAGAAAAGTCTTTTCTTATTTGCTTCCAAAAGAAACAGTGATGTACCAAATGTAGAAGTACATCCTAAAATGTCTGCTAAAATTTCAAAATGGTCTATGTCGAAGTAAATAGAAAAGAAATTGTAAACCTGTACCTGTACACATCATTACATCTTTTCATTCTTCAGTTAGAAATTATGAGCACATAAAAAACTTGATATATAACTGAATAAAAATTAGAAAGTTTGGCAAGGCTAATTTCCTTGCTTTTATTTGTGGCCCTGCCCTTTCCTACCCAAAAAACCTTGAAGGCATCCAGGCCTGGTCCTGGGGTTGCAGGTGCTAACCATGACCCCTGCCTCCCTCTACCCAGGCTCTTCTCCCTCCATGCTCCTTCAAAGACACCAGGGCCTTTGCACTAACTGCTCCCTCTGCCAGCACCTTCCCCTGACATCCCTACCGCTCCTTCATGGCCTTCTGGCCATTTTTCCAAAGTCAGTATCTCAGGGACACCCTCCCTGACCACTCCATCAAAAAGGTAAGCACCCTCCCTAACCTCCTATCTCCCTTCCATGTTTTATTTTTTCTTCTCAGCAATTATTAATATCTAACATTCCACATAGATTATATATTTTGATTACTATGGCTCCTCCACTAAAATGTAAGCTCTGTGAGGGCAGGGATTTGTGCCTGATTTGCTCACTATTCTATTTCCAATGCCTAATGAGTGACAGGCATATAGCAGGTGCTCAATAGATATTTCTTGAATAAATGAACGAGTCTGCATAAAGATTGTCCTTAGATTGGTGTACCAGTTTGCCTTCTAGACAAGCTGTAAAGTTTGCTAACTCCACTTCACAGGACCTTTGCCTAGCCAAAAGTTCTTGATAGCCTCACCACTCACTCCTTCCTCTTCCAGTTTTCTTCTTCTTTCATGCAGTCATTGTTTTAGGTCTTATTGAAAATGAACTTTCATTGTAAGCAACCTGAAATTGTTGGTGAAAGAAAGCGGGATATAAAGAAATCAATAAATAGAAGAAAGATCATGGTTGGCATGGAAGGTTTTCTCTCTCTCCGTGCCTTTTTGCAATTTTTGAATCATTTTATAAAAGCTCACCAAGAGGTGGCTGATACGTAACTGATGTAGAAAACAGCTGATTTGTATATATGCTTACACATATAGAAAAGAGAATAAATTGCGCTGGTGCATTGAATCAGTTCTATTTCTGAGTGTAATTCAAGAAGGTGCTGATTAAAAGTGAAGCGTAAAAGACCTTTAACAGAGTTACAGCTGGGATAGTTAGGGAGTTTGGCTGGTTATTTTATAGAGCACGTCCCTTCCTATCAACTTCATGATACCCCCCACATTGGCTAGTGTTACTTTGCTAGCAATAGCTAAATTTATATTTCAAGAAAAAAGCTCTGAATAGTCTAGATCAACATTCACTTGGCATGGTGGGGGGGAGCCTATATTCAGACCTTAAAAGCAAAGCATTCAAACAGATGAAAATAGTTAAAAGAAGTTTGAAAACAGAATGAATTAAGGCCAGCCTGGCCATACCAGATATCAGAATGTCTTATACGCCTACAATAAACAGCACAGTATTGGGACAAGAACATACAAGCAGATAAATTGAAAATAATATCTCAAGGGGGAAAAAAAACCCGACTATATATGTAAGAGGTTAATATATGGAAAAAGAAGGTTGAATGGACAGGATTCCAAGCTTTCTGATCCTCAAAGCCATCCCCAACCCCAAACCATCTCAATATTAATAAGATCTACATTGTTGATAAGTCAGTATGGTTTCCCCACCACAGCCAAAAACACCACATAATGAGAATGAACTATACTCAATAAATGGGGCTCCCTAAAATTGACTATTGCCTGGGGGGTGGGGGGATGGGGGAGATGAACCTATTTAAATCTTCTACACCATATATCAAAATAAATCCCAGATGGACAGGGCTGGGCTCTACCTTCAGACTGGGGTGGCATGCCCCATCCCGATGGGGAAGGATTGGTAAGAGAAGAGAAATGTCTGGGTTGGTTGCACAGCCAGATTGGGAGTGCAGGGAGGGGTCTCGGCCTGCCACAGGAGGTCTGGAGCTGCCAGTGTGCAGGGTAGGAGTGGGAGGTGCTTCCTCAGTGGAGGCAAGCGTGTCACTGTGGTTTCTACCCACCATTTGTAAAACTGCTTAGACAAAATGTTTTGGAAAAAGATCCTTGCACAAACCATAATTATGCATTTTATGATATTTTCTTAGCCCTCTGAGAAGAGAACCATCCCTTAAACAGCTAAATCTAAGGGTTTAAACGTGTTTTACCTTCCCATTTCCAAGTATAAATATGGAAGTAAATTAAGCTGCTGAGGTTAGTCGTTTCTCTTCTCACCTTGAACATGCCTTCATCTGCAGAAATTCATCTTTCATATTCTTCTAGAGGAATTTGTGGTCCCACCTTTCCTAACTGATTGGTTTTCTCTAGCTATGACTAGGCTCTCTCTACACTGATATGATTTGTGCAGGCTGAAACTACTAATCCAAACTCTGACAATCCCACCAAGTGATCCCCAGCCACCTCCATTAGCCAGAGGTCTCCCTCGTGATCCTACCCTGGTGGACCCATCACCCATTAACACACGACTGTGATTCAAAGGCTGTATTTTTCTTCTTGCTACACAGATAACTATATTCTTAAAAATACTGTTCCATCTTTGGAAGCAGCCCTTTCATAAGACTCATTCAAAATCTCCTCACAATTTTATATCCCCCTTAATTACGAACAATTGGCCATCTCACTATGGAACTAGGGCCCAATACAGCCAACTTCATTAAATGCCCAAATGTCAAAGAGTGTTTCCATAACTAAACATTTATCCCAATGCAGAGTGATTGAACATTCTATAAAGGCAATAAGTGGCATGTATTTGGAGTAACAAACAAGCTGTTAATTCAGTTTATTAGATTCTTGGTATCTACATAAAAATAAGTCTTAACTTTGATATAAAGTTAGTGGATGCCAGAATACTTAAAAATACATCAGTTACAGTATTCCATCATTTTACTGGTACAATCAGTAGTAACCATGAAAGAAAAGTAAGGATGTGTTACGTAACAAATAAGGCCTGATATTTATAGTTTTGTGATTTATAAAAGATGGATTTGTGGTTATTCACATACAAATTATTCTCAGTGCAATGATGCATGTTGGAATAATTATCATACTGAAGTCAGAAGACTTCTGGAGAAAATCTTGTTAATAAGCACCATCTACTGTGTCTCTGGGCAATGAATTAATCAATTTTAAGAGTTTCTTCCAAATTCCATAGCTTTTAATATAACGAAATAAGCAATTTTCATAGCATCTATAAATAAGACAATAATTAATTCTTCTTTAAAAACTAACCCAGACTTCAAAATATCATTTGTGTAGTAAAAATATACTGAGAAAACTTATGCAAAAATTTGTATTAATTATAACCCTAGAACTAACATTTTAAACTCTAGTAAAATATATGATTTCAACACTAAAAAGTCACCTTTCCACATAAAGCTCCGCCTATTCTACTCCATTAATATCCAAGTTTTCTGTTCAATAGATGGATAAAAAAAACAAAAAAGCTTATCAAAATATAAATATAAAATAGCTCAGAAGAAATGAGCAATAACAGAAGTTCATAGAAAAAAAATTTTAATTCTGTGCACCTGACAAGGTTTGGTAGTTTATGTGAATATGATTTATTTTATTTTGTTTCCCTAATAAAAAGGGGAAGGGTGGTATTAGAAAAACTAAAACACGTTGAGTGCTAAACAATAGTGATTATTATGATGGTAACAAAAAAGTAGAGAGCAAAAATATAAACTGTTTTATATTGTGGCAAAAAAACCAACAACATATTAAAAAAACAAAAACAGATTCTCATTCATTTTTGAAAAATTCAAATTTGAATGTGACCACATCTGTGAAGTGCAGTCTTCACTGATCCTTCCAGGATGAAGCCATCAACCCTCTTCTTTCTCCAATAATGGCTTCCCACAATGCTATCTAACACACTGAAGTCTATCCATGTGTTCGTTTCCTCTACTTACTGCTCCTCCGTGCTCCTGGAGCATCACTAGCACAGAGCCAGCCCTAGTGTCTGACGGGAGAAGGTCCTATCCCTTAGGCAGAGTGATATGGTAAGAGTGTGAGAACCACTGTCTTGAAAGTGATGTGTCTGAAGGAACAAATTTAATAATTCCTTAAAAGGGAACCAGTTGAAAAGTTCCAGCTCCATAACTTGAACTAAAACCAGACTTCTGAATTTTTTATAAGTCCTTAGAAGTAAATACACAATTTTCGTGTTATAAAAGGTCAACCAGAATTTAAACCATGGTAAGCTAAAATGCTTCTGACATCTTTGTTACAATAATTTCCCACTGACCTGTGTACTACATCTGTGTAAAAATAAAATGTATAAATAAACGTTTAGAGAAACATTATTCCTAATAGCCAAAAGGTGAAAACAACACAAATGTGCATCAACTGATGAATGGATAAACAAAATATGATATATCTAAACAATGAAATATTATTCAGCCATAAAAAGGAATAAAATACTGATGCCTGCTTCAACATGGAAGAATCTTGTAAAGGTTAAGAAAGAGAGGCCAGAAATATATAAATGTGTCCGGAATAGGGAAATCCATACACAAAGAAAGTATATTAGTGATTGCTTAGGGTTGCAGGGTAGGGCAGGGAGAGCAATAGAGGGGTGATACGTAAAGCACACAAGGCTTCTTTCCGAGGTGATGCAACATTCTAAAATTGACTAGGGAAGTGGTTGCACAACTCTGTGAATATACTAAAAACCACTGAACTGTACACTTTAAACAGGTGAATTGTGTGGTATGTGAATTATACCTCAATAAAGCTATTACTTTACAGAAAAGAATATAGGATTTTCTATATTCTTATACTCTATATTCTATATGCCTATATTCTTCTCCCCCAGCTTCACTCAGATTTCACCTCTCCCAGTCACCTTTCTATACTAGGCCCAAGTAATTCCAAAAGTTGTACTTTCCTCCCACTTCACTTACTCCCCAAAATAAACTACATTCGACGGTGAGTATAACTGACAGGCTATTCTATTTCCCAAGCTCTGGCAAATGGTTCCTGGACACCAAAGGGAACAGAGTAATTTGCAGCTAGCTTAAACACAGTTGTCTTTTTGTGTCATCTTCAGTTTTAGACAGCAAACTTTTAGTGAATGTACGTCATGTTATTTCATTTTTCTTTTGACATACTACTAGTAAATGTGCCAAAGGAACTTCCTGTTTGTTAGGCTTAGAGCAAGTTTCATAACCACAATAGCGGCAAATTCACTAGAAACAATTCCATTGAGCAACAGGAAAGATATGAAAAAATAACCGGTGGTGTTAAATACCAAAGTCTGCTGGAGGAGAGGGAGGGAAGAGCATCATCACCCTTCCTCCCAAGATTCCATCAGTTGCCCCCTATTCAGCCACCCCAAATAACACACAAAATAAGAAATTATGGGCTTGCTGTCCAAATGAAACTTCAAGACTTGTCATCTTGACTGCTACACAAACAGATTTCCCCTTCCTTTCTTTGTTTTTTTAACATCTTTATTGGAGTATAATTGCTTTACAATGATGTGTTAGTTTCTGCTTTATAACAAAATGAATCAGCTATACATATACATATATCCCCATATCTCCTCCCTCTTGCATCTCCCTCCCACCCTCCCTATCCCACCCCTCTAGGTGGTCACAAAGCACCGAGCTGATCTCCCTGTGCTATGCGGCTGCTTCCCACTAGCTATCTATTTTACATTTGGTAGTATATATAAGTCCATGCCACTCTCTCACAGATTTCCCCTTCTGAGCCTATTCTATGTAAAGATTTTGAGTGCCCACTAGAAAGGAGCAAATATTAGCATCAACTTTTCTTAAGAAAAAAAAAAAATTCTAACTTTATTTTGTCTGCTTACATCTTAATAGTTTCATACTTACCTCTGATAATCTTATTCGAAGCTACAGTGAGTCTGTACAACCTTCTTATTACAGAAGTTGCAGAGGGGAGGAGACAGTGGCTCAGTAAAGAAGATCAAAAAAATCATCTCCCGAGAGTTAGAGAAAAAGAATATGTAACTTCTAATAATTGCTTGATCTCAAATTCAGTATGCTGGAAATCCTGAATGCTGGAAATAGGTGTGCTGAGAATCTGCACAAGGACCACAGCTTCCCGCCTGAATTAACAGACACAGGGAGCACCATCTGGATGAAAGGTGGCAGCCATCCAGCCATTCCAGCGGAGTCTGGGTACCAAACTCAGAATGATGAAAACATCCAGCTGGCAATCTGTGAAACAAAAGGCTCATCCACATAAAAACCTCCCCTATTCTTTACTTTTTTCCTCAAGAATTTTACTGCAAGCGCCACCAGCTTCTGTTCTTAAGGAAGTGATTCTTTCTTCAGAAGAAGCCTCCATAGGAGAAGATATGAAATAGAAGAAAGACTGCACTAAGAATAAAGAAACCAAGATTACAGTTCCTTCCCTGTTGTGTGACTTTGGATACATTCTATAGTCTATATGGGCTATAATTTTTTTCTCTGTGAAGTGAATGAGTTGGACTGAATGATCTTAAGTCTACAGAGTTAGAACAACATAAAGCACAATACTACACTGGGCCTTTATCTCAAAAATACACTAAATAAACATAATTAGGTTCTGAAAACCTTAACGCCACTTCCCAAATTATGAATTTTCTAACTACCTGCTAGGTTAGTTCCCACCTTCTCTTCGTGGCTTTTAGAAAAGTGCCATGGTACGGCCCATGTGACGGTCAGTTCCATACCACTGATAGAGTGTAACAACGTGTCCTCCTTCGACAGCAAAATGGAAATGACTTCTTTAAGCCACAGTGGAAAAATCGGTTTTGTTATCTGTAGAAAGACTTAGTGAATGTCAATTCATTTTTCAACCCCAAGTCAGTAATTATTTTTTGAAGACTTTTTCCAGTTCCCTAACCCCTCCCTAATAGTTGTGCTGTTTGCCTATTTTATTCAGATGTCTAATCTTGCATTTGCCATATATCTATTTATTTGTCTCTCTGTTTCCCTTCTAGGTTGTCAAGTCCACGAAGGCACAAAGCATCTCATATATCTTGTGTCTTCAGCTTCTATCATTCTATCTGCGTCAGAACCACAACTCTTTCAGCTGCGAATCTAGAAAGGAATATACATGTATCTCATGTATTTGAAAGGTCCAGAAATAGTCTAAACTTCAGGCAAAGCTGGATTCTGCTGTTCAATGGATAGTTAAGATCCAATCTCTCAGCTCACCTTTCCTCATGTTGGTTTTATAAACAGACAGACACTGCTTTCTGGTGATAAGACATCAGAATTTCCAGGCTATACCAGTTAACTTTCCCACTAATTCCCCATATGTCTCTGACCCTTTTTGGGTCTGTATCCATCTCTGAACCAATCACGATGGCTCTAGAGATAAAATTCTCATTTGTCAAGTCAGTACAATTTGCCCACTCCTTGAGCAGGAGTATGTGTTGTAAGTTCAGCCTACAGACAGAGACTGTGGGAAGCGGACTCCACAAACCAAGTGCCATTTCCAAAAAAACAGAAAGAGTAGGCAAGTAAGGCAAAAACACCAGATGTCTATTACAACTTGGTTGTTTGCTTAATTAAATGCAATCCCATTTGTAATAAAGACTTTGTCCTCTCATATACTCTGATTATACTACTCCCTAGTACACAGACAGATTCTAATAAATTATGTCATGATTAGCTAAGGATGGAGGAGTTAGAATGGGGGATGGGGTCCACAAGTACATGCAGGCAGAGGGAAAGCAACTGTCTTTCTAGGTCACCCTGAAAGTTGAAACTAAAATTTTACTTTTAAAAGTGTGACCCCTTCCTTACATCATAAGTGAGCTTGAAATGTATCGAAGGCCTAACTAAATAAGAGCTAAAACTATAAAACTCTCAGAGAAAAACAGGCATAAATTTATATGACCTTGAATTAGACAATGGTTTCTTAGGTATAACACCAAAACCATAAGCAACAAAAAAATCGGTAAATTGGACTTGACCAAAATTTGAAATTTTTGCTATTCAAAGGACACCATCAAGAAAGTGAAAAGACAACTCGAAGAATGGGATTAAATACTTGCAACTAATATATCTGATCAGGGACTAGTATTTAGAATATATAAAGAACTCTTGCAATTCAATAATAAAAAGACAAACAACCCACTTAAAAGCTAGGGAAGGATTTGAATAGATATTTCTCCAAAGAAGAAATACAAATGGCCAATACCCAAATGAAAAGCTGCTTAATATTTGTCATTAGGGAAATATATAAAATCAAAACCACCATGAGATACCACTTTGCACCCACTAAGATGGCTAAAATCTAACAGACAGACAATAAATAACAGGTATTGGTGAGGATGTGGAGAAATTGGAACCCTCATAAGTTGCTGATGGTAATGTAAAATGTTGCCATCACTTTGAAAACAGTTTGGCAGCTCCTCAAAAAGTTATATATAGAGTTACCATATGACCCAGCAATTTCACGCTTAGGGATATACACAGAAGAAATGTAAACATATGTCAACACAAAAACTTGTACATGAATGTTCATAACGGCATGTCTCGTAATAACCAAAACATAGAAACATCCCAAGTGTCCACCAACTGGTGAATAGATAAACAAAATGTGACATATCCATACCATGGGACATTACTCAGCCATAGAAAAGAATAAAGTACCAATACATGCTACAGTGTGAAGAAACTTGGAAAACATTAAGCTAAATGAAAGAAGCCTGTCATAAAAGACTACATAATGACCAGAATAGGCAAAATCTAGAGACAGGAATTAGATTAGTGGGGGGAGGAGAAAATGGGGAGTGACTATTATGAGTATGGGTTTCTCTGGGGGGTGATAAAAAGGTGCTGGAATTAGGGGTGATGGTTGCATAGGTTTTTGAATATCCTACAAACCACTGAATTGGCCATTAAAAGACTGAATTTTATGTTATGTGCGTTATATCTCAATATTTTTCAAAGTTTGAATATGGACTGAGTAATAGACATTACCAAGAAATTATTATAATTTTGATAAGTGCAACATTATTGCAGTAATGTAAGGCAATGCCCCCTTTTGTGAAGACGCACACTGAAACAGTGTAAGAGTGAAATGATATGATGTCTTAGATATGCTTTAGAACAGTTCAGCAAAAAAGGAGGGTAGACAATAAAAGAATGAAGCAAAATTTTAATAACTGTTGAATCTGGGTAATAAGTATATGAGAGTTTAACATACCCTCCTCCCTACTTTTGGGTGTGTGTGAAATTTTTCAAATAAAAAATTATTAGATGAGATTGTGATACAAATTTTCATTTCTTGTGGTTGGACTATGTGACAATTAGGCAAGCCATGACTTTAAAGGACCTGCACTAATAATGGTGTAAATATTGAAATACTGAAAGCAAGTTGGGAAATCCATTCAGAGAAATGGACAATACTTCCATTACTTTGAAGACATTCTTTCCTAAGATATTTCCTCTTATTAAGTAAAACCATGTTGTAAAGCAAGATTTTCCCCAAACTACCTTCCCAAATCAGACTTTCCTCAAGACTTTAACAGATGTTCTCAAACAAAAGTGTTCCATTGTCAAATAAGTTTGAGAAACAGTGAATCAAACAAAGCTAATGCATTTGCTACATTCCGAGTTGTTAATATGCTCACACGCACTGTGAGTCGTCCCAAAGGAGCTATAATATGCCTCATTTGGGAAACTCCTGTAAATCCATTTATTTATACAGCACATCTATTAAGCTTATGAAATACTTATGTTGCAACCCTGGCAGAGAGACAGAATCACTTCTAGTGCCTGATATAAATACAATTTTCTCTGTTTTTTTAAGATCCACTTGAACCAGAGTTTATGAAATGCTAGTTTAGAGATAAGAAAGTTTTTGCTTAAGAAAAGGTATTTGAGCTGAGTCTGGAAATCAGAGAAGCTGATCAGGCAACATTATATTCAAGACAAAGGGAATAACAAGAATAGGGATGCAAAAGCAAGAAGCATTTGGGAACTGAGAGTAGCCCCCTGTTACTGGGAAACAGGAATATACAAGGGCAAGAGGGCTGGCAGAAGATGAGGTTGAAGAGGCAGGCAGGGGCCAGGCTGGGAGGGACTTTGCTAGGCTACTGAGTTTAATGTGTGAGCAGTGGAAAGCCACTGAATGACTAAACAGAGGAGTGATGTGGTAAAACATGCAATTCCTTTCAGTGTCCCCAAATGTAGATGCACCCACCCTGAAGCATGATGATTTGCTCTGGATAAGTCACGTATCTGTATTAAAACTGATATGCCAAATGAAGTAATTCCCCAGTCCACATTGCCAATTATTCCAACTTCAGCCTAGGCACGATTCACTTACGCAATACTACTACTGTTCCAACTCATCCTACTATTGGCTGCAAATGCAAAAATTTTTTAATGTGTGATTCTCCTGTATTGCACACATGGAAAATACGTCTCCAAAAATCTCTCTTTTTTTTCTCTGATGCTTGGATTTCTAGAAAAAAGAGAAAGCTTCAAGGATATGCTGCAACTTGAAAGAATTTCCCCTCATTACTTAAAAGCTACTCTGCAGTCATTTCCCAAGTTGCACTTTCAATTATCGACCCAGACTGCAGCTGAGGTTAAAAACGGTCCCCTTACTGCGTGGCTGGGGAATTGATTTTTAACTGGTTTGTTTGCCATCCTGTGTGCTCTTAAAAATAATCATCATCATCATCATCATCACCATCATCATCAAAGTATTTAAAGATCTAGGGATTTAACATAAAGTCTGGATTTCGAGAGTTCCCTGATATTTTTATAGACCTGACAACACTGAGCTTGGATTTGTGTAGGATACAATCAGCTAGAGATGAACATAACAGCACCCCCTTAGATGAGCCTTCCAAACACACCAAGCACCCACCCACCCTGCACTTGGCACATTCACATTCATGCAGTACGGATTGTGCTGCCTGGTTTCATTTTTATTACATAGGTTTATACTGACTTACATTACATGCAAAAAAAATTAAGCAGTTTATCAAATTAAATACATAACATAGGATCATTAACAATAAAAACAATACCCACCAATTAAATGGAACAAGCAAATAGATTTTCCAGGCATCGGGTGAATGTAATTAGGTAAAATGCAGTAAGTAATTACTGCAGTTGAATCCTGACTTTGCCTAAGTAAAATATTTTTTTAACATCTTTATTGGAGTATAATTGCTTTTCAATGCTGTGTTAGTTTCTCCTTTATAACAAAGTGAATCAGCTATACATATACATATATCCCATATCTCCTCCCTCTTGCATCCCCCTCCCACCCTCCCTATCCCACCCTTCTATGTGGTCACAAAGCACCGAGCTGATCTCCCTGTGCTATGTGGCTGCTTCCCACTAGCTATCTATTTTACGTTTCGTAGTGTATTTATGTCCATGCCACTTTCCCCTTTTGTCCCAGCTTACTCTTCCCCCTCCCCATGCCCTCAAGTCCATTCTCTACATCTGCGTCTTTATTCCAGTCCTGTCCCTAGGTTCTGCAGAACCTTTTTTTTTTTAGATTCCATATATATGTGTTACCATACAGTATTTGTTTTCCTCTTTCTGACTTCCTTCACTCTGTATGACAGTCTCTAGGTCCATCCACCTCACTACAAATAACTCGATTTCACTTCTTTTATGGCTGAGTAATATTCCATTGTATATATGTGTCACATCTTCTTTATCCATTCATCTGTCGATGGACACTTAGGTTGCTTCCATGTCCTGGCTATTGTAAATAGAGCTGCAATGAACACTGTGGTACATGACTCTCTGAATTATGGTTTTCTCAGGGTATATGCCCAGTAATGGGATTGCTGGGTCATATGGTAGTTCTATTTTTAGTTTTTTAAGGAACCTCCATACTGTTCTCCATAGTGGCTGTAACAATTTACATTCCCACCAACAGTACAAGAGGGTTCTCTTTTCTCCACACCCTCTCTAGCATTTACTGTTTGTAGAAGTTTTGATGATGGCCATTCTGACTGGTGTGAGGTGATACCTCACTGTAGTTTTGATTTGCATTTCTCTAATGATTAGTGATGTTGAGCATTCTTTCATGTGTTTGTTGGCAATCTGTATATCTTCTTTGGAGAAATGTCTATTTAGCTCTTCTGCCCATTTTTGGATGGGGTTGTTTGTTGTTTTGATATTGAGCTGCATGAGCTGCTTCTAAATTTTGGAGGATAATCCTTTGTCAGTTGCTTCATTTGCAAATATTTTCTCCCATTCTGAGGGTTGCCTTTTCGTCTTATGGTTTCCTTTGCTGTGCAAAAGCTTTTAAATTTCATATGGTTCCATTTGTTTATTTTTGTTTTTATTTCCATTTCTCTAGGAAGTGGGCCAAAAAGGATCTTGCTGTGATTGATGTCATAGAGTGTTCTTCCTATGTTTTCCTCTAAGAGTTTTAGAGTGTCTGGCCTTACATTTAGGTCTTTAATCCATTTTGAGTTTATTTTTGTGTATGGTGTTAGGGAGTGTTCTAATTTCATTCTTTTACATGTAGCTGTCCAGTTTTCCCAGCACCACTGATTGAAGAGGCTGTCTTTTCTCCACTGTATATTCTTGACTCCTTTATCAAAGATAAGGTGACCATATGTGAGTGGGTTTATCTCTGGGCTTTCTATCCTATTCCATTGATCTATATTTCTGTTTTTGTGCCAGTACCATACTGTCTTGATTACTGTAGCTTTGTAGTATAGTCTGAAGTCTGGGAGCCTGATTCCTCCAGCTCTATTTTTCTTTCTCAAGATTGCTTTGGCTATTCGAGGTCTTTTGTGTTTCCATACAAATTTTGAAATTTTTTGTTCTAGTTCTGTGAAAAATGCCATTGTTGGTTTGATAGGGATTGCATTGAATCTGTAGATTGCTTTGGGTAGTAGAGTCATTTTCACAATGTTGATCCTTCCAATCCAATAATACGGTATATCTCTCCAACTGTTTGTATCATCTTTAATTTGTTTCATCAGTGTCCTATTGTTTTCTGCATACAGGTCTTTTGTCTCCTTAGGTAGGTTTATTCCTAGGTATTTTATTCTTTTTGTTGCAATGATAAATGGGAGTGTTTCCTTAATTTCACTTTCATATTTTTCATCATTAGTGTATAGGAATGCAAGAGATTTCTGTGCATTGATTTTGTATCCTGCTACTTTACCAAATTCATTGATTAGCTCTAGTAGTTTTCTGGTAGCATGTATAGGATTCTCTGTGTATAGTATCATGTCATCTGCAAACAGTGACAGCTTTACTTCTTTGCTGATTTGGATTCCTTTTATTTCTTTTGCTTCTCTGATTGCTGTGGCTAAAACTTCCAAAACTGTGTTGAATAATTGTGGTGAGAGTGGACAACCTTGTCTTGTTCTTGATCTTAGTGCCTAAGTAAAATATGATTTCAGATTCTTTTTCCTCAAGTAAAAGATTTTAGGATTCCAAGATAGAGCTGAGCTGATCATCAACTGAGATTTACCAGAATTTTCCCCCAAGACTAGAGTTCCTTCAACTAGCTTTACTCTTCAGATCTTTACAATTTCTCTCAAGCACAGAGCAGACTCCATATTTCTTTGATCTTGCCATGGGTTACCAATCTGAACCATGTAGGTAATGTCTAATAAAAGATAAAGGCCATAAATCATTTATGATTGGTAAACTTTATCAAATGTGTTAAGTTCTGTTGGCTCTTCCTTTAGCTAACTCAGTCTTAATAGTCAATCCTCCTAACTGCTTTCAAAAAAGTGAAAGAAAACATTTTACACTGGGTGTGTATATAGCTTTCATAATATCATCAAGCTGTGAAGAAACAGGGGAACTTGGAGAAATTATTTGCTCATGCTTTTTTGCCTTCAGGAGGGTAACTGTCTGTGATAATTCAGCATTATAATTATCAGATAAATCTAGCACAGAGTAAAGGCATCCAAAATTTCATCTAAATGTGGAGTTGGGGACTTCCCTGGTGGTGCAGTGGTTGAGAATCTGCCTGCCAATGCAGGGGACATGGGTTTGAGCCCTGGTGTGGGAAGATCCCATATGCCATGGAGCAACTAAGCCCGTGCGCCACAACTATTGAGCCTGCGCTCTAGAGCCCACAAGCCACAACTACTGCAGCACGCATACCTACAGCCCAAGCTCTGCAACAGGAGAAGCCACTGCAATGAGAAGCCTGCACACCATAATGAAGAGTAACCCCCATTCACCGCAACTAGAGAAAGCCCATACGCAGCAACGAAGACCCAACAATGAAGACCCAATGAAGCCATAAATAAATAAATAAATAAATTTATTAAATGTGGGGTTGTCCATTTTCTGATGGAAACAGAAGAGTCACCTGGTCTCTCCCTGTGGTCTTGTGTTTTATAGAAAGATGCTTTTTCCTTTCCCTTGATTTGCTTCACAGTGAAGCTCAAACACTCTGCTTCAAGGGGTTAAATTTGTTGTAGATGTCAGATGGCCACACGATAATGTCTAAAACCCTTCAGGTTCTGTGCCACATAAAGTTTACAGATAATTTATTACAGTCCTTGCAAAAGTAAACAATCACGGAGGGGAAATGTATTCGTCTTGACCTATTTTCACAGTCCATCACATCTTGAACGCTTTTTAAAAGTATTCATTAGTTTCAGTAGTAGTATAATTTAGCAACTTCTGCTGACTTTAACCCTTCCTTACCCATTACTTCATTTGAAAGCTACTTTTTTTCCTACTTTCCGCTAGATTGTAAACTCCTCAAGGGCTAAAACCAAGTTTGTGTCATTCGCTATTATATTCCCAGAATCCAGCATAGCACCTGCCATAGAATGCATAATAAATACTGAAGGAATGAATGTTCCTTAAATACTATTAACAATATAATTTTAAGCAACATTCAGAGAAAAAGATGCATTTAGAAAGTTTTTAAGCAAAATATGAGAAATAAAATGTAAAAATTTATTACAAAAAATATTTAGAAAATACTATATTTAAAAGCACTCCAGATTGAGAATGTACATACTTTCTCCACCGGCTTCAGACTCTGCAACTGTAAAAACCCAATAGTTTTTAGAAAGCAATTTCTATTCTGCAGAGAAAAGGTTCTATAAAGTGCAAGCATTACCAAGGAGCTCCTGAACCATGAAAATGACGGAAATTTGGTTTTGTTTTATTAAAGGTGACTAAAGGTTGCAATGAATTTTTAGAGAGACTTTCTGAATAGAAGACTATGGCCAAAAATCTTACACAGAAATTTTTCTATTAACAAGTCAGTGACTGAGAATATCTCTAGTTTCTTACACTAGAAAAACAGAGACAAAGAAACAATGGCTTCTCAGAGATCAGAAGCAGAAAGCACTAACATAGAGGTACTAAGATTAAAAATAGTGACTGAGAAAAAGAAAGCTGAAGAGGGCAGGTTCTCAATATGCTGGCAGAAGAAGAGCCACTCCCTGCTTACTTCGATGAACTTTTCCATCAACATCAACAGTTCCTTCCTGAGCAACTATTACACACTCAGTACTGAGGTGAGTGTGATGCAAAATAAGCACAAATCTTTTTTTTTGGCTGTGTTGGGTCTTCATTGCAGTGAGCGGGCTTCTCATTATGGTGGCTTCTCTTGTTGCTGAGCTCAGGCTCTAGGCTTGCAGGCTTCAGTAGTTGTGGCATGCAGGCTCAGTAGTTGTGGCACACGGGCTTAGTTGCTCTGCAGCATGTGGGATCTTCCCGGACCAAGGATCGAACCCATGTCCCCTGCACTGGAAAACAGATTCTTAACCACTGCGCCACCAGGGAAGTCACCAAAATAAGAACAAATCTAATGCTCTCTCTCAGAGAGAGAAAGTGGATACACGACAAACTTTTTAAATAATTCAAGACAATATACATGAAGTGAAAGAAAGCGAGGCAGGTGTGTTATAGTTTATATGAAGAGAGATTTATGAAAGTTGGAGAGTAATGGGGAAAGGGGGACATCATAGAAGAAACAGAACTCCACCTGAGTGTATGTGTGTGTGTGTGTGTAGACATTCCACTCAATGCAAAGGGAACAAAAAGCACCTGCCACCTGTGTGCTAAGGCTGGTTTCACATCCACTTCCTCTAACCTTCACAACCTCATGAGCATATATCCCCTTAGCAGATGAACAAACTGAACAGGTGGCATGAGATGAATCAGTTTGCATGGCTAGAAAGTCAAGGAGCTCCGACTGAAATCTACAATTATCTGGTGCCAAGGTCTCTCCCCTCCTCAACCTCCTAATACAAACAAAGTCTCAAGATGACTGTTTAAGCTTCTCTACAGATACTTCCTCTCTTACACATGGGTTTTAAAAAATTAAAAAGGGGGCTTCCCTGGTGGCGCAGTGGTTGAGAGTCCGCCTGCTGATGCAGGGGACACGGGTTCGTGCCCCGGTCCGGGAAGATCCCACATGCCGCCGAGCATGGCCCGTGAGCCATGACCGCTGAGCCTGCGCGTCTGGAGCCTGTGCTCCGCAACGGGAGAGGCCACAACAGTGAGAGGCCCGCTTACCGCAAAAAAAAAAAAAAAAAAAAAAAAATTAAAAGGAAACTTTCAACACATAATCCTATCAGCTCATGATTGCATAGCACCTACTCTATGCCAAACGTTGTAGTAAGTACTTTACAAGTATTCACGCACAGCATCCTTTCATCTGTATGAGGACGGAAATACGATTTTTCAGGTTAGAAAACTGAAGCACAAAGAGGTTAACTAACCACCCGAGGTCACTCTTCTATTAAGTGACAGGGCCTTTTATAAGCATACTCCACACCATTCCCATAAAGTGTTCAAATGAGAATCACCTCAATTGCACATTGGGGTTCCATAAGTAACCCCTGGCAGGTCTCTGGCTTCTCCAAGGGCACCTGACCCAGGAGAGAAATGAGCAGGACTTGCGTCTCCCTGGCACAGCATGGCCTGAGTGCTGGTTGAGATTCTGCCACCCATCAGTTCTGTCACTTTTGCACAGTTATTTAGCTTCTCAAGGTCTCAGCTTTGACACCTGTAAAATGAGGAGCTTGTGATAAATGATACCAGAATTCCTTCCAGTTCTAAACTTGTCTGTGGTTTAAATCAACCAGACTTTGCTTTATACCAACACTCCTAACTACCAAACATGTGAAAAAGAAAAAAGAAGGAAGGAAGGAAGGAGGGAAGGAAGGGAGGGAGGAATCAGGGCATAAACGGTGACCTAACTAGTGGATGAGTAAAGACAAATTCATAATAACCTATATGAACAAAATGTATCATCCTGGTTCCAATCACCCCAAAGTTAATAGAGTTATTTTTCTAATCTCTCTAAGTTAGAATCACAAACTTAAAGTATTCCTCAAAGTACCTAGAAAATTGGTTAAAATAAGGAGAACACAAACTTTTTGTCCCGAATGAAGTGACCTCATGGAGATAAGTGCCAACATTTCTTACTCCTTTGTGGAAATACAATTTTGTTTTTCTTTCCTGGAAGTGTTCTAAGACTCTTACCAGACACAGCTCTAGCAGATAGCATATTTAATCCTTGTGCAATGCAGGAGAGTGCTTTGCAGACTCCTAGGCCAGCTGTTGCAGCTGCTCGAGACCCCGCCTGGAGCAGCTGGAGGCAGGGCTGGCCTTGTATGAGAAACAGCAGCCTCTTACACAACCATCAATACATTTATAACCTCGCAGACCTTCGAGAAGGATCGATCCCAGCAACAACGGCTGTAGGAACACAAATCAGGCTTACAAGTGAAGAATGCTTAGTGAAGTCCTGGCACACAAGGGTTAGAATTCCTTTAAACCAGTCACCAGATGACTTACAGTGATAAGACATGTCATAATAACCTGGGTGATAACAGTGAGAGTTTGGGTTAATGCCAAACCAGACGTGGAAGGCACGTGGGTTATCTGAGTATTTGGAGTTCAAGACCTTGTCCAGTTAAAGGTCCAATTTCATCCATAAGACCAGGACACATTCCAAAGAACTTCTAACAACAGGTTCTAAGAACAAAACTAAGAGTCAAATTCAGCACTAGGTCCGTCTTTAGCAGCTGTGCAGCCTATGTTCTGCACAATTTCAGGCAGTGCACTTTACATAAACTATCTAATAAATATTGTCTCCTGGAGTTGTGTACTGCAGTGGCCCCGCTCAGCACACTTCTAAAATAGCAACAAAGCCAGAAAAAGAGCAGCAGCAGCCACGAGCACCTTTGGCCAACAGAAATTTTGCAAAATACATCGGTTCTTAATTTCACCTTAAGAAGACCTCAATAGGCAAATCTTGGCCTCTCGAGTTTTCACAGGATTCTGGTAGCAGACACAGAATTCAATTTATCTGTGTCTCAACATTCTATCATGAAAGGTTTCAGAATCCTTGGAAAATGACTCAATGACCAATGTATGTCCCGTCTCTAGGTGCCAAGTGGTATGGCTGAGGGCACCTCAGGCAGTGGCTTCACTCCATGGTTTTGCCAGTTTCCACTTCCTTAGACTCAGGAGCCACTGTTTTGCAGCTGGGCTGTAAAACAACATTCAAGAAACATGAGCATCGCCTCCTAATTGGTACCTTCACCAGAGACATAAGGGTAAAAGTTAGTGTGCATTTCCCCAGTGGGCCAAATAGTCCAATTTCAGTAAATCAATCCAACTAGGAGAAGGTCATCAGAACTTATGGAAAAGTCTAAACCACAGAACATGTTATAAGAAAAGTTATTACTTTTATGTTGTCTGAAGGGATTCAGCCTAGGTTTTTGAAAGTCCACTGAAGTAATTATAATTGTTAAATTGCAAACTAGAAAGAAAATATGCACCTGTCTGTATTGTATTGAAGATGTATATACATTACATATCAATATGTGTTACGTTACCTGCTAGTCTGAAAGATCTCTGACACCAGAAATTCTCTTATATCTCCCCACTGCACTTAGCACAGTGCTAGGAACACATTATAATAGTCAATACTTAATGAGTGTTTATCAGGCACGAAACTCGGATCTAAGCATTTTACGTTCAATCCTCACAGAAATGCTACAAGGTAAGCAACACTGTTGTTCCCACCTTACAGAACAAGAAACTGAGCCTCAGAGAGGTTAAGTAATTTGCCCAAGCCACAGAGCTAGACAATAGTAGAGCCATATTTGAATCCAGGGAGTCTGATGCTAGAATCTATGCTCTTAGTCATCACACTATTCTTTCTCAACATTCTACATACTCAATAAATGTTGCTGGAATGCTTATGTATGGGTCCTTCATTACAGAAGTACTTTAAACCATTATCTTCTCCTAAATAGGTTAAACATTCACTTTATGTCATTGATGCTATTAATTTCTTGGAAAATCCTATCTAAAGTTCAATCCTTACCCAATATTTCACAAAAATTTCCTAATTAGTGGAGTGCAAACTAATGATGTTGTGCTTTTACTGTAAAGAGTCAATTCAGTGTTCCTTCTGGTAAAAAAAAAAAAAATGTACCATTTTGGCGAGTGATGTTGATAATGAGAGAGGCTATGTGTGGATGGGGACAGGCGGAGTGGTTTGCGGGAAATCTCTGTAGCTTCCTCTCAATTTTATTGTAAACCTAAAACTGCTCTAAAAAGAGTCAATCCAAAAGATTTACAAACACACACTGTTCCCAGCTCCAGGATTCCATCCCCTCCAAGGACCCCAGACTGCTGAGCTCTTTCTGAACTACTGAAACTTTCCCACAGCCCTCCGTAACATTTGTGGAGCCTTTCTTCACTTCTGCTTTATATCATTATTTGCATAAGCTCCTTGAAGACAAGAACAACATATACAGGGACTTCCCTGGCGGTCCAGTTGTAAAGACTGCGAGCTTCCATTGCAGGTGGCACAGGTCCGATCCCTGGTCGGGGAACTAAAATCCCACATGCCACAAGGTGCAGCCAAAAAAAAAAAAAAAGAACAACAACACATACACTTTTATGGTCTCCTTAACACCTAGCATACCAAAATATATAGTAGAAAATATTTGGATGAAACGGGAAATCGAAGCAATATCACAAGTGTGAAGATTCTTATCACAGGACTTTTGTTTTTAACCAACTGTACTGTAATGCAGGGCAATATTCTTGCAGGCCAGAGTACTTCATAACCTTATTTTAATAAGATTACTTCTGGCAACATTCACAGAGTTAAACTACGTGTATTTTTAAAGAGTAGTTTCAGACTTCTGTCATCCCAGCAAGAGATGTCTATTTACTGAACCAGAAAAAGCTATGTTGCTTTACAATTCTGCTGTTTCTTCCAGACAGATCAGCAGGGAGGCATGCAGTCCAACCCTTTAGGGTCTGAACATAATAATGCCTAGGAAATGCCATAAACTAACAGAGATTATCCCCAGCTATCGTTAATACTCAAAAGTGCAGAATCTTATTTCAACTGGTGTTCTACCAACAATCTGTAGACTGCAGTTGTCCATATTACATTAGGACCACACTTATATAAATACCAACATATATATATATATATATATATATACACACACACACATATATATTTTCAAATGTTAAAAAAGACATAAGAAGGAAGACTGTCATGCATTTTTAAAAATCTCAAATGTATGTGCAGAAATCTGAAAGTAAGTATTAATTATTTTTATAAATGTTTTACCTGACACTAAAGGAGAATACGAGATACACTATTATTGTTGTCTTGAATCTAAGTCCACTGTAACCCTAATTCACTAGTGGATAGAAACCACAAGAAACAATAAAGAATCAAACACATTTATCAAAAAGGAACCAACCCTACCTCAGAAATGCTAAACACAGTTACCATATGATCCAGCAATTCCACTCTTAGGTATACACCCAAGCAAAATGAAACCATATGTCCCCACAAAAACTTGTACATGAACGCTTATAGCAGCATTATTCATAACTAAAAAGTGGTAACAACCGAATTCTCTACCAACTGATGAATGAATAAACAAAAGACATCATATCCATATAATGGAGTATTATTTGACCATAAAAAGGAACTAAGTACTGGTACTGACATACTTCAACAGGATGAACCTTGAAAACATGTTAAATGAAAGAAGCCAGTCACAAAGACCATATAGTGTATGATTCCATTTATGTGAACTCTCTAGAATAGGGATATCTATAGAGATAGAAAGTAGATCCCTGGTTGCGAGGGGCTGGAGGGAGGGGAAGATGGGCAGTTTCTGCTAATAGGTACAGGGTTTCATTTTAGGGTGATGAAAATATTACAAAACTTCAATCCAATCATAAGAAAACAGCATACAAACCCAAATTGAGAGACTTCTACAAAATAACTGATGCTACAGTTTGAACCAAAATTAGATCCTCTGACAAAATAGAAAGAGCATGCCTGGTGCACTAGCTCTATGACTTCTGCCAATACTTATGCTCCCTGGGCCTTGCTTTTGTCACAGTAAAACAGGAGCTCACAGGGTTGTTATAAGTTGTGAAAAGTAAATACCCAGTGACATCTCCAGCACAAAGTAAACAGATGCTCAATAAATTTTTATTTTTGTTGTTGTTGTTAAGTATGCCACGACGTTAAGATAAATTAGAGACGAGCCTTTAGCAACCAAATGACTCACTTGAGCTGTGCTGTCCAATAGCCACTAGCCACATGTGGTTATTTAAATCTAAATTAATTGAAATAAAAAATTCAGTTCCTCAGTTCCAGGAGCCACTTTTCACGTGCTTAATAGTCACAAAAGTCTAGTAAGTACAGTAACAGCATAGATCCATAAAAATATCAAAAGCTGAATTTCTGTAGATCTAGAATACGATTATCATCACTGCACTAGAGACCTGAAGACACTCCAATGAACACACGTTAAACCTAAAAATTAATAAACAAACAAACAAACTTTACATCCAGCTTTAAACTTTCACATTTAGCCTAAAACACTGTAAGCATCAACTACAAAAAGTTCTCTCAAGACAATGATAAGATGGAGGGAAAATTAAGTTAAGGAATGTTCACAGAAAATATTTGCAAAATATATTTCAAACTAGAAGAAATAATGATAAATCAAACTGCAACCAAAGTCTTTATCACAGTTGAATGGTCTGGGCTGTTAAATAAGCACTTTCCAAGTGTGAAAGTATGACAGTCTACTACTATTACAAAGTGAAAAGGAGAAGGAATAAAGTCAATGAGCAACAGCGATCTCTGAAATCAACTAAATGTTTGTGACACCAGTTTCTCATACATAAATTACATTTTTTAGAAAATATTTTAAATACCTATTTCTCGGCAACTATTTCCAATTCATTCTATCAGTTGATGTCAACATAAGGAGGCTTAAATCTCCAAGAGATGCTGTGTCATATTTTTAAATACAACAACAGTATTTAAAAATGCTTTAAAAACATGGGCTCATCAACCTTTATAATATCCCCAGGCAGCAGAGAGGCTTGGTACTCTTGACAACACAAAAAAGTTGAAGTGATTTCCCTGACATTATACCATTCAGACTTTGGTGATTCAAGATGGGAATTTATATGCTCTGGCTCAGCACCCACATACCCTGAACCAGAAGCTTTAAACAGACCACTAGAAACTCTAAGGGCATGAGCCAAAATCTCTGAAGAAAGACTAGTAAATTCCCAGTCATTTTCTATGAAACAAAAAATAGATACGATTTACAGACATAAAAATCTTGCTTATGATTTTTTTATTAATAATTGAAAGAAATTAAAAAGTCATTCCTCAATGTTTCTCACTTTTATTATCACACCAGATGCTTTGAACTACATGGAGAATCTGCAGACTGGAATGGTTCCCCTAAACAGGCAAAACCAGATCAAGAAGCTTAGTCTACTAGTACTCTTCAGAAACAGGAAGGAAAAACACCTGTCCACTTTAGATTATGGAAGATTCTGGGCACTGTGTATGATGCCTTTACGTTCAGATACCAAAATGATAATGAGTCCAAATTTTTGACGAAATGTTCAATAATAATTAAAATCTCTCCCACTGCAACTCAAATGCTCTCACATTCAAAATATATTACCCCTATGAAGGAACTAAATGGAGTCCTCAGAAGAAAAGGGTTGAGCATTTGGCTTTAAAGTGACTGCACTTTGCTTGCCTTATTCCAGCTGGAATACACCCAGTAATTATGCCTGGAAGTTGCAAGGCACTTTCCCCTGGGGAGCTTTAAGTGCTTTAAAAACATGGGCCAATCCACCTTTATAATATACCCGGCAGCAGCAGAAAGAGGCTTGGTACTCTCAAAAACACAAAAAAGCTCAAGTGATTTTTATGAAGTTACACCACTCAGAGTTAGGGGATTCGAGATGGGAATTTGTATGTTCTGCCTCAGCATTCAAATACCCTAAACCAGAAGATTTAAATAGACCACTAGAAGCTCTGAAGGGTGTTTCAGAATGAGTCGAAGTCTCTGAAGAAAGGCTGGCAAATTCCCAGGACGTCAGACCCTTTGGCAGAATTATTGGTGGCCACAGGAAGTCTGGAAAGAATGGCTCTTTGCTTACTCAAAAGCAAGGGAGAGCCACATTAACATCCCAAAGATGTGTTCATACATCAGATACGCATTTTAATGTGTCTACTTTCCTCAGTTAGAAATAAAAGTCATCGGGTAAATTCCTCTTACAAAATTATAAAACAGGTAAGTATTTTATACTTGATTTATTATGTCAGATATTCAGTTTGTATTTCCCCTCTAATTCTCAGGTCATACGTAAGCATGTGATTAATTAAGTGATTAATTAAGACTCAGTGTGTCTGGCAAAGAAGCCAGTATCTGCCCTTGGCTCTGACTAGTTCAAAGAAACCAATTTTCAGGATTACTGCCTGGACTTCACATCTGAGAACAGGTAGTATACTTCCTTTTCCTGTGTTATCTTTTGATGTTATGTCTTTGCCTTAGTGCTTGTTTAATCAGCCAAACCATTATAACAGGGTAAAAACTGAACGTTAGCAGAGGAATAATGGCATTTCTCCTGGCTGTTAAAAAAAAAATAAAAACACCTGATAGACCTTCCCAAACTCCACTTACATCTTAAATCCTGGGACACCAGTTCAAAACTTAGGTCCACACAAAAACCTACACACAAATGTTTACAACAGCTTTATTCATAGTTGCCAAAATTTGGAAGCAACCAAGATGTCTTTCAATAGGTAAATGGTTAAACAAACTGTGGTACATCCAGACAATGGAATATCATTCAGCGATAAAAATAAATGAGTTGTCAAGCCACACAAAGACATGGAGGAACCTTAAGTGCATATGGCTTAGTGAAAGAAACCCATCTAGAAAGGCTACATGCTGTATGATTCCAACTGCGTGACATTCTGGAAAAAGCAAAAGTACGGAGACAGTAAAAAGATCAGTGGTTGCCAGGGGTTCAGGGGAAGAGGAGAAGGAATGAATAGGTGGAGCACAGAGGATATTTAGGGCAGTGAAACTATTCTGTATGATGCTGTAACAGTGGATACATGTCATTATACATTTGTCAAAACCCATAAAACTGTACAACACAGTGTAAACTAATGGACTAATGTAAACTATGGACTTTAGTTAGTGAGTTAATATTGGCTCATCAGTTGTAATAAATGTACCACACGAATGCAAGATGTTATTAGCAAAAGGGGAAATTGGAGAGAGAGGGGATATAAAAACTATTTTCTATAAACTTAACATTGCTCAAAAAAACAGTCTATTACTTTAAAAAAACAAAAACCAAAACCTGATAGACTTTCCCAAACTTCATATGCATCTTAAATCCAGGGACACAAGTAGATAATTTTATTTGATTGACAACTCTTATGGTGAACTTAGCTTTTTAGTGAATATGGTGAGTTCTAAAAACCAAACTTCCAGTTACTTTTTGAAAAAGATTTTGTCCCCTCCTTGATGTTCTTCTAGTAAACTTAATAAAGATGAGTTTTTCAAAATTCTGGGCAAGGGACAAAGCTAACATACAGGTAGAAAGAATAAGCGACCAGTTTGTGAATTGCTGGTGACATTTCACCTTCAGTAAAACAACTCATTTTATGTGCTAGATTGTCTCTTCGGTCACTCAGCTTCTCAAATCCATTACAAGTTTCTTTTCCATTATTATTAATTAAATTTTAACCTATACTATAAGTTCCCTGAGGGCAGGGGCCATGTCTTAGCTATTTCTTTTTTTTTTTTTAATTTTTATTGGCGCATAGTTGCTTTACAATGTTGTGTTAGTTTCTCCGGTACAGCAAAGTGAATCAGCTATACGTGTACATATATCCCCTCTTTTTTTGGATTTCCTTCCAATTTAGGTCACCACAGAGAACTGAGAAGAGTTCCCTGTGCTATACAGTAGGTTCTCATTAGCTATCTATTTTATACATAGTAGTGTATCTATGTCAATCCCAATCTCCCAATTCATCCCACCCCCCTTCCCCCTTGTTATCCATGTTTGTTCTCTACATCTGTGTCTCTATTTCTGCTTTTGTACCCCAATGTTCATTGCAGCACTATTTACAATAGCCAGGACATGGAAGCAACCTAAATGTCCATCAACAGAGGAATGGATAGAGAAGATGTGGTACATATATACAGTGGAATATTAGCCATTAAAAGGAACGAAATTATGCCATTTGCAGAGATGTGGATGGACCTGGAGACTGTCATACACAGTGAGGTAGTCAGAAAGAGAAAAACAAATATTGTATAATATCGCTTATATGTGGAATCTAGAAAAATGGTACAGATGAACTTACTTGCAAAGCTATTTCTTATCCTCAATGCTGAACATACTGAGAAAAGACAGAAGCAGGAAATCAGGAAGAAAGGAAGGGATGCTTTGCAAATATTTGCCCATACCAGTCTCAACAGGAAACATATCACACACACACTCAAACTGGGTATAATACATTCAAATTGAGTTTGATCAAGAGACAACTTTTAAAGTCAGGGCAGGGTTAGCGCTACGTTACCCACCCTGTGGGTAGGGAAGGGTCAAGGAGTGAGAGTGATTCCTGGAATTCAGAGAAAGAGAGAGAGAAAGACAAAGAGGGGAGGGAGGCAGGAAGCAGCGGAGGGAAAGAGAAGTATGGCGCCAACAGGCTGGGACCCAGTAGAGAAGAGCTGAAGGAATAAACACCCAATATCACTCTCGACCTGCCCTCAGATCTCCTGATTTCTTCCCACTGTTCGAATCTGTCTGGAAGCAGAAAGGCAAGGGTGTTCACTAGTGTAATCCAGGTCAGCCACCCAGGGCACAGAGCAGGATGGAAAGGATGGACCCAGAATCTAGGGGAGTAAACAGAAGATACCCAGCACATCTCAAAACACACATGCACAGGAGCATGACCCAAGTGCTCCCAACCTCCGCTTCTACCTATTATAGTCTTTAGACTCAGACCAATCTAGGGTTCAAATCCTAACTTCTGTCACTTTGTAGATGAGTATCTGTGGGCAAGTGATTTAACCTCTAAGACTCAGATTCACCACTTGCAAAACAGGACTCACTAGAGGAACTGCTTGAGGGTTATAAGGATTAAATGAGACAATAAAGAGTGCTTAGTGGCTGTGTACAGGAAGCACCGTTACTACACGTCCCACAACACACACTTAAGTACAGTTTCCAGCACATCATCTTCCACTTATTTTGGTCCCTTAGCTGTTTAATGTATGTGTTCTATCTCCCCGGGTACACAGCATAGTCTTTCAAGACAGGCAAAAGGGACTTCCCTGGTGGTCCAGTGGTTAAGAATGCAGGGGACGTGGGTTCGGGCTCTGGGCCGGGAAGATCCATGTGCCACGGAGCAGCTGGGCCCGTGCGCCACAACTACTGAGCCTGTGTTCTCGAGCCCGCGAGCCACAACTACTGAGCCCACGTGCCACAACTACTGAAGCCCACAGCCCGTGCTCCACAACAAGAGAAGCCACCGCAATGAGAAGCCCATGCACCACAACAAAGAGTAGCCCCCGCTCAGTGCAACTAGAGGAAGCCCATGCACAGCAACGAAGACCCAACGCAGCCAAAAATAAATAAATAAATAATAAAAATAAATTAATTATTAAAAAAAAGAAACAGGCAAGAGCTGGGTCATTTTACTCCTTTGCTACCCCCCAATGCACCTACCTGATATAGTGCTGTGTAAACAGGGCAACAAAATAAATATTTACTAAAGAAACACATAACCCCTCCAATAAAAGTAGAAAGGCTTAATTAATTTATTAACCTGCAGAACAGAAGTATCACTAATGAAATCACTTTCTGTCTCCTCTGGTCTATAAAGTGCTCACTTGATTCATAAGTGGATATACCTTTTCAGCATGTGCTTCAAATTTTAATATACACAAACTTGGCATCATTCCAATCGGGGATAATAAGAAAAAAAGGGGCCTGGAATTGGGAATAGAAACAGAAAACAAAGCAGACGGCAGAGCAGGAGTAACAGTCTTGGGAAAAATTAAGGAAGATGAGGGAAGATAAGTGCGCGTCCCACAGGTGCCCACTGGTGGGCAGCGTCTGCGAGGATGGAGGCCACTAAGAAGTGTGCAGAAAAGGCTCAAACAGCTGGTGCTCAGGCAAGACCTGTTAGAGCCAAGGCTATTCAGTGGATACACCTTTGTATTGGGACGGAAAGAGAAAAGTACTGGGGTTAAATAGATTAAACAAAACTACTCAGGCATCCCTGATAATCCCCATCTCTAAGACCACTATGGAAACAAGGAAGTAGGATCCCAGAGGCCTGCCCATGCGTGCAGATCCATAAAATGAAGTCAACAGCTATAAGCACTAAAAACCAGAAAAACACTAAACATCTGGACAAAGAACCAGATGAAGAAAAACAGCGGCCTCCAGCTCTGACCTTGCAAGCAAGAAAATAACTACAAACAGATCACAACAACTGTGAGGGAGGACATATCTAGCAACCCGAGTGACTGTTTCAGTCGGTGAGAATGCCGAAACATTAGGTATTTTAGAGGTCAGAGAGTTAATAGAAGAAATTACATGGGTATTGAAAGACTAAAAAAGTAAAAAGGGGACACAGAGATAACCATGATATTAGTCACTGCAAGAAGCAGCCACAACTTTAGGGCTGAAGAAACAAAAGGGAAGATGTGGGGTTACCAGGACCTGGGCGCTCAAAGGAGGGACTGATAACAGGTCTCAAAGCAGGGTGGGGAGAACAGGACACACACAGTATAACTGATACTTGGACCTTGGTTGGCGCCATGGCAGACTTGATGCCAAAAATTCTTAAATAAACTACAGACTAGAGCTGTAGCGACCACAGGAGAAACGCTGACAGGAGCTGAAAACAGCAAAGCCCTTTCTCCCCCTTGCTCCTACATTTCAGTCTTCTGCCAGTGCCTCCTACTGCCAGAAACCAACAGGAATCTAGCTGGCAAGGGAATCTGGGAGATGAATTTCGCAGAGCTCCAGCCCCAGCCTCACAAAAAAAGGCAGAAAATGGTGGGCTTGAAGCTGAAACCACAAATAAACAGCCGGCGCAGTTTGATATCCACATTTTCCCTATTAGGTTTCAAGTTCCTCGACTGAAAACTCTCCAATATTGGTTTTCCAGGAACCTAACCTTGAGAACCAGTGAATCTCATGAAGCTTTTCTGACTAACAATAAGTTGAAATACTTCACTAAAACTTTCCTCTGTCCGGACTGTAAATATTTCCTATCTATTTGGGACAGAAATTTCATAGGATAGAGCATAAAGAAAGATTTATAATTGAGAACACTGGCCAAATACAACAATTTCTTCCAACACAGGAAAATTCTTCATAGACTCCTAGCATTTCCAAAATCTGTTTAAATGCATGTCTCCTAATTCTCCTACACAAAGAGTTGGCCTCTGTATTGGGATGAGATTTGGGGGCGCTGAGAGGAACGAGTGTATTTGCTTGGCAGGTTAGAGAGGTGTGAATCTTTGGGGCCCAGGAGGTGAGTAGTCACTCTCCGAGAAAGCTTCCAGTGACCCCAGTCTCCTAGAGCTCAGACTTGTGGAGGCCCCTGCCATACTAAATAGGGCTGACCTGTGTAACCACAAGGATATTACAGAAACAACCACGTGCGATTTCCGCCGGAAAGCTGTAGCTTCCATCTTGCTTTCTCTCTGATTACTCACTCTGGAAGAAGCCAGCCACCAGAATGTGAGAACCTTCTCTGGAGCTCTACAGAGACATTTATTTAAGTGGCAAGGAACTGAGGCTTTCTGCCAACAGCCATGGTACAAGCACACCCTCCAGGCCCAATCAAGCCTTCAGATGACTACAGTTCCAACAGCTTGACTACAACCTCTGAAACACCCAGAGCCAGCACCATCCAGCTAGGTTGATTGCAAATTCCTGACCCCCAGAAACTCTGTGAGATAACAGATGTTTATTGTTGTTTGAAGGCATTAAGATCAGAGGCAACCTATTATGGAGCAATAGATGACTAACATACTCTCAAAGAGCCCTCCTTGGGACTTCCCCGGTGGTGCAGTGGTTAAGAATCCACCTGCCAATGCAGGGGACACGGGTTCAAGCCCTGGTCTGGGAAGATCCCACATGCCACAGAGCGACTAAGCCCATGCGCCACAACTATTGAGCTCACGAGCCATAACTGCTGAGCTCACAAGCCTCAACTACTGAGCCCACATGCTGCAACTACTGAAGCCCATGTGCCTAGAGCCCGTGCTCCACAACAAGACAAGCCACCGCAATAAGAAGCCTGTGCACTGCAACGAAGAGTAGTCCCCACTCGCCACAACTAGAGAAAGCCCACATACAGCAATGAACACCCAATGCGGCCAAAAAATAAATAAAATTTAAAAAACAAAAGGATCCGCCTGCCAATGCAAGGGACACAGGTTCGACCCCTGGTCCAGGAAGATCCCACATGCCACAGAGCAACTAAGCTTGTGTGCCACAACTAGTGAGCCTGCAGTATAGAGCCCGCGAGCCACAACTACTGAGCCCGTGTGCTGCAACTACTGAAGCCCACGTGCCTATAGCCCATGCTCCGCAACAAGAGAAGCCACCTCAGTGAGAAGGCCGGGCACCGCAATGAAGGGTAGCCCTTGCTTGCTGAAACTAGAGAAAGCCTGCGCGCAGCAACGAAGACCCAACGCAACCAAATAATAATAATAATAATAAATAAATAAAAATTTTTAAAAGAAGAGCTCTCCTTAGTCATATTCTCTCATTCCTTAGTCAACTGGACAAGATTCGTTTCACATGCATTGCTCCTGGTCCCCTGATTGGGCCTGAAAGCATCTTCTAGTTTCATTAATGTGGTTTTTAAAAAGTCCAGCTGCTCCCACCCTCTACACTAGTCTTTTAACATATCTTGAATTTTCTGTCAACTAAGCCAACAGAGGAATTAGATGACCATGAGGTTTTAAGCCCCTTTAATACTGGAAGCATTCAAGCAGATGATCAAAGGTTATAAAGTACTTCCTATACCAACTGGAAGGTGGGACTAGATGACCGGCAAGGTTTCTAATCACACTAAGAAGGTTCTAAGACACAAGTCTCTGGGTGTGCCCCCCAAAACTGTGCAGTAATTCTCATCAGAGATAACTAAGTATTGAAAGTAGCCTGGAGTTCACAGGAAAAAAAAAAAAAAAAGAATTAAAATGGCTTATAAACTTAAAAAGAAAAGATGCTCAGACTAACTAATAATTAAAGTAATGCAAATGTAAGAGAACTAGTAAAGCATTAATTTACATGTGCCAGATTGGAAAAATCTACACGTTTCAGAAAAGACATCAGGGCAAAGGGTAGAGAAACAGACATGGGGTGTGGGGGGTGAATCAGTGCAAGCTCTTTGAAAGGCAATTTGTGCAATATTAAAATTTTAATTCCCCTTAGCCTGAGTGACTCAGCACTTTCAGTTGAAATTATCTATTCTGTGTGTAAGGACAAAATCCTATAAATGACGTAAATGGTGACCAATTTTAAAAATGGGTAAATAAATTTTAGCGCAACTATGCAATGAATAGCATGCAACCTATCAACAGAATGAGTTGTATCTATATATGGGCTGATATGAAACATTTTCAAGATATATCATTAGAAAGAAAAATAAGATACGTCTTAGTATAAAACTTCTGCAAGGAGTTTTTAAAATGCTGTTCATATTTGCCACTAGGAAGGGGTACTAGGGACTTGGGAGAAGGAAACCTCTTTGCTGTATGCTCATTTGTTCTGCACGAGTACACTCTATTTTTAATTTTTTTAAAGTGGCAGGGGGAAGTTTAATGCAGAGAAAAAGAACAAAAGAAAAAAATACAGGGTTAAGTTATAGCTACTTTCCAAGTAATTTAAAATGCAGTCCATCAAAGTAGCCAGGGTCTGGCTTTGGGCTTAAGACACTCACATGCACATTCAACCGTTAAAAATCATCTCGGAGAAGAAAGGTCCTTCGCACTGTCAGTGTGCCTCTCACTAATTGGGGAATGAGAGCTCTCTAGCCATCATAATGCAAACCACTAACTCAATGACTGGAGGGATCCATGAGATGAACATCTTCCTGCCCTAAGCTTTGTAAATCATGAAATGTGATAAAATTGCCTTTCTTTGAATGTTTAGGCAAAGAATGGCAAGGTTAAAGAAATAAAAAGTAGTCAGCATTCATTTTACTGACTGGTGGGGGTCATCCAGAGCACACAACTGCTGTTAAAAAGCTGGCTGCCCCCCCACCCCACCCCGCCGACTGCCTCTGCCCATAAATGTCAGCTGTGATTTTCTTCTCCATTGACCAAACCCTTCCTGAGACTAAGCGAGCACTTCCCAGATCAGTGATCTGCGTAAAAGAAGTCTAGTAAGTGGCGGTTAATTATTCTCAGGGTGTGTGACACAGAAGGGAAACTGCATTTAAAAAGAACATTCTTTTTCTCTTTGGGCCAATATGTTAAAGATGAGACCTTCGTGTCTTAGAATGGGCTTGTATTTGCTAACAGGTGAGGCACTTTTGTTCATCTCGTGACAAATAAATTGTAACTGTCTAAAAACATTCATTTAAATGTTATCAAAGATGACCTATGTTATGACCTATTTAAAAAAGAGGAAAATACCCAGAGTTTCCTAAAAACTTATTTAAGCAATGCTATCGTGAGACTAGACTGAACCCTCCCAAAAACAACTTTACCAAGGCCTTCACCCAGATGTTCAGATTCTTTTTCAATTCAAACCTGACAAATGTCTAGAATTTTAAAAACTCCTTTTGAGTTACAGAAAAAGAGGGGGGAAAGGTGTAGAACCAGTTTTAACCAGTCTCTCTGGAGATTTTTAATCATTTTAAGGTTTAAAGAAAAATCATTGTTTTAATAATTAGAAATAAGTTTTAGTTGTAGATGATAAACTGTCAACCAAGCATAGGCCCAAAGTTAGTTTCTGTAATCAAAACACTAATACCTGAACTGAAGACTTCTTTATCCAGAAGAGGCCAAGTGCCCAAAGTCGTAATAAGTAGAGAACCTTCCAACTATAATAATTTGTCAATATGTATATAAACATGTTAAAAAGGACACATGTAACCCCTAATCACCACATCTCTGTACAATGTAAATTCCATAAGATCGGGACCCTCATCCTTTCCTACAAAATGCCTAGCCCATGCGGGTGCTCACTAAAATCAAAGGAGCTCATTTTTATAAAGGTATCTACTTTCTTTTCTTAGAATTAGGATCTCGAAAGTTCACAACTATGTACCTTGTGAGTTTTGCCTAATCTTTATGCAAAAATAAAAGCTAAATTCAACTGAATTTTTCAAAGTAACATGAACTTTTAGTCTCATTATATGTTTAAATTCAGTAAGTTGTAATGTGTCCATGATCATCATTTAGGTACATTAGAAATTAAACAGGCCTTTGGTGACCACTGCAGGAATCTGATGACCACTCTGGGCTGCACTGCCCAAAGGGGTGCCCATAGAATGTTCCTCCACATTGAATCACTGGGGGTGCCCCTATGAAGTGATCTAAGAGACATGAGAGTAAGGTTAAAACCAGTTTCCTCACTGAAGAATTTCTCAGAAATCTGAACATTAAATGTGCATCCATCAAGCAGAGGAGGTAAGTTTCCCAAGATTTGAACAGGAAACACTTTGTAATCTATGTGTGGTTATTGTTGGGTCTTTTTTCCCCTTAACATATATAAATGAATTATAGAGCTGTTTCCTCAAATTGGACATAAGCTCAACAGGGATCCACAGATTCCCTTCCCAGCATTGAGACCTGAGACAAGTTATTTAGTCATCAGATTCCCCACCTGTAAAATGGAAATAAAGATATGACTTAACTCATACTTTGCTGTAAGGAAATCAAAAACTAAAATATATTAATCAATCAATAATTGTTTTGACTATTATCATCATTCCTGTTTTAGACTGCTTGGACTGCCATAAGAAAATACCAAGACTGGGTGGCCTAAACAACAGAAATTTATTGTCTCAGAGTTCTGGAGGCTGGAAAGTCCAAGACCAAGATCAGGCAGGGTTCAGTTTCTGGTGAGGGCTCCCTTCCTGGCTTGTACCTTCTCATTGTGTCCTCACATGGTAGAGAGAACAAGCTCTCTGGTGTCTCTATAAGGACACCAATCCTACAAGATCAAGGCCTACCCTTATGCCCTCATTTAACCTTAATTACTTCCATAAAAGCTCCATCTACAAATACAGTCACACTGGAGGTAAGGCTTCAATTTAGGAATTTAGGGAGGACACAATTCAATCCATAGCAATTCCCCTTCCATTTGATTTCTATTCTTTCACTCCTTAGTATCTACTACATTGCTGAAAGAATAAAACTCTCAGGCTGTTGAGGCGTGAACAAGTTTGTCCCTTTACTGTTGCCACAGACCCATACAGAGTAAGGCTGTTGGTTTGACTCTCTGGGTCAAATAAATGAAGCCACTCAACCTTGAGAAGACAGAAGAAAAAAGAGAGAGAGAGAAAGTATCCCCTGGCTTCCTGACTCAACCATCAGAAGAATATCAGGCTGTACAGCAAAGTGATTCAGTTGTACATTAAATCAACTATACACCAATAAAATTAAAATAGTTTTTTAAAAAAAGAAGAATATCAGGCTGTTTATCATAAAGGGATCAGACATGGAAAGAGCTGGGTGTGGGAAACATGGGCTCCACATACATTTTACAACTCCTCTCATCACCTAGTGGGGAAACCACTTTCAGATACAAGATTTTGCTGCTGTTGTAGCTGCTGGATCAGCCAAATCCATAATTTTATGAATTAAGAAACTTCCATATGGTGCCCATCAAAACAAGTAATCATAATCCTATGTGATGAGAATGTAAAAATGAAAAGTAACTAAAATTAAAAGTCAAAAAACAGGCTAAAATAAAATGTTTGTCTTAAGCGTGACAATAACTAATATTAACATTTGAAAGGAATACAAAGAATGGAAGCATATTAAAAACAAAAACAACTGCATGTACTAATGAACAAATAGGAAACACCAAGGAGCCAACAACTCTTCAGCCAGAGGGAACCTCTGGGAACTCCTTGTCGGCACCACAGTGTTTGATGGCTGTGTCTATAATTCACACTCTCCTTAGGAGGCCCTCCCTTTGCCCCTCATCCTTCCTCCAGGCAAAGACTGGTCCATCTTTCAAGCTGCACATATATATAACCTCGCTCCTATACTGGCCACATCCCCCAGGTTCCTCCTCAAACACCTTTTTATACTTTAATTGAAGCACGCATTTTACCTACTGTAATTAATTATCTCCTCATGAGATGTGGAATTTTTTTGAGTGCATGGGCTAAATAAGTCTTTCTCATCTTGTACCTCTAGTATCTGGCACAAGGCCTGACAGAGAGTGGCTATTCAGTAAATGTTCATTGAATAAATAAAAATGTCCATCTGGGACTTCCCAGGCAATCCAGTGGTAAAGGATCTACGCTTCCAATGCAGGGTTCAATCCCTGGTGGGGAACTAAGATCCCACATGCTGCGCCGTGTGGCCAAATAAATAAATAAATAGAAATAATTTTAGGGACCTCTCTGGTGGCACAGTGGTTAAGAATCTGCCTGTCAATGCAGGGGACACAGGTTCAATCCCTGGTCTGGGAAGATACCACATGCCGCAGAGCAACTAAGCCCATGGGCCACAACTACTGAGCCCGTGGGCCACAACTACTGAAGCCTGTGTGCATAGAGCCCATGCTCCACAGCAGGAGAAGCCACCACAATGAGAGCCCATGCACTGCAATGAAGAGTAGCCCCTGCAACTAGAGAATAAATTTATTTTTTTTAATAATTTCAAAAATAAAAATGCCCATCATTAATGAGGTAACCGCAGGAAACAAACCCAAGTTTAAAAACAATTTATTTAGTCAAAGAAATACCATTTAAAGCAACTTTGACTATGGTAGGGGACACTGTACTTAACAAAACAGTAAAATTTTATTTTAAATGTTAAAAATTGTTCAACCCTTCAGAAAAATAACATGGCACTACTTATTTAAAGTCTCAGCAATCTATTAATTCCTGAGAGTCAGCTAGAATTTTATCCAAGGAAAACAGCCAATAGGGAAAAAAAAAAAAAAACTCGTACAGAAATTTTCATTATTTAAAATATCAAAATATGAGAAAATCCTTACATAGGAGGAGAATGAGCAAAGTATCCTTCATCAACTCAATGAAATATTATGCAACAAAAAAACTGATAATTTAAGATTGCAGAAATATGGGGCTTTTTCTTTTCAGTGTCTAAGGTTACATCTGGAACAGTTCACCACAAATTTATGTAAAGGATACAAAGTATGTCATTTCTGGCATACTGCAACCATTGACATTTTAAAAATAGAACTATTACATTATTGTTTAAGCAGCTCTATTGAGTTATAATTCATATGCCATACAAATTACTAATTTAAAATATACAACTCCAAATACATTCACAAAGTTGTGCAAACATCAACATAATAAATTTTAGAACATTTTCATTGCCTCAAAAAGAAACCCCACACTCCCTAGCTTTCAGCCCCCAATCCTCCCATCACTCTCCTACCCAGCCCTAGGCAACCATTAATCTACTTCCTGTATCTACAGGTTTACCTATTTTGGAAATTTTGTATAAGTGGAAGCATAAAATATGTAGTCCTTTGTGACTGGCTTCTTTCTTTTAGCCTAATGTTATCAAAGCTCATTCATGTTTTAGCATCTATCAGTACTTCACTTCTTTTTATTAACAAAAAAATCCCATTGTACAGGTATATCACTTTTTATTTATCCTATCAGTTGACGGACATTTGGATTGTTCTCATTTCTTAGTTATTATGAACAATGCTGCTGTGAACATTTGTATAGATGTTTGTGTGTGGACATGTTTTCATTTCTTTTGTGTATATACTGAGGAGTGGAATTACTGGACCATACCATAACTTTATGTTTAACAATTTGAGGAACTACAGACTGTTTTCAAAAGCAGCTGAATCACACGTCTTCGCCAACACTTGTAATTATCTGTAGTTTTTATTCTAGTCATCATAGTAGGTGTAAGGTGGACTCTCACTGCGATTTTTACTTGCAATTCTGATAGCTAATGATGTTGAGCATCTTTTTATATGTTTATTGATCATTTGTATATCTCCTTTGGAGAAATGTCTACTCAGATCCTTTGACAGTTTTTAATATGATTATTTGTCTTTTTATCATTGAGTTGTAATAGTTCTTTATATTTTCTGGATACCCACCCCTTATCAGACATATGATGTGCAAAAACTTTCTCCCATTCTGCGGGCTGCCTAAATATCATGGAGATTTCATTCCCACCATAATCCATATAAAACATACATGAATAAGGACTAGGAAATTTTACATCATACCCTTTGCTCTTTGAAACGATATTTCATTCCTCTTTTCCCTCAGAATTTCATACTAACATATTTATGCTTGAAAGTCTTATTTATTAATTCTCTATTGTAATTCTCTGCAACAAAGAGTTTCATACATACTTTAAAATTTTAAATGCCTTTGATCTCCTGTGACCACAAAACTCTAAGCTTTAATGTCTTTCTTCTGGACTCAGTTATAATTATTTTTATATTTTTTGTGTTTTTATTATAATTACTTATAATTATTGTATAATTATTAATAGGACACAGTAAGCATAATATTTACCATGATAAATACTTATTAAGTATAAGGAATAAATTTCATTGGTAATGCATCGCTTAATAAGGTGAATGGGATTGGGGAAAATTAAGAGGCATTAAGATTCACCTGACATCAAAACTATGAACTGGTCCTTTGTTTGATTATCAGGGCTTTGAAAATCTTAGATCAATATGCCAATAGTAAGATTAGAGATGGAGGAGAGTGTTTTTTGTAAAACAGAAGGCTATAGTAGAAGAAAAGGTGAGAAAGAAGATTCTGCATCATGCCCAGACCTTGGATGTGTTTTCAGGGAGGGGAGTTTCCCGAAATAATACATCAGAAGTTAAGGATCTGGAAAGAGAGTCCCTGGATAGTTTTATCCAGGCCTACATACCTCTTGGAAAGTCTTTTCGTAAGTGTGCATGTTACCCAGTTGGGAGACAGCTGCATCAGAGGGTCTTGTGCTCCTTCGGATGATTATGCATAATAAATACTTACTATATCACACAAAGTCTCTCTTTGCTAACACCTCTTTCTATACAGGACAGAAGTGGTACCTTAGGTGGAGAACGTAGCTTACTTTCTCCAGTATTTCTTAATAAAATACGATGGGTCAAAGCAGTCAAGATAATTCAAATAATCAAGAAGGTTTATGTTAAGCAGTTGGTAAGAAAAGATCCAAATGCTGATTAATTTTATGTAATTTTCTTTTACTCTAAAGTTTGATGGCTTCAAATCAGTTGCTACACTAGACAGCAACATATAATAAGCCTAAAATAGCTACTTTTAAAATCAGGCTTAAGTTTGACAAGAGCTTATGAGTGGATTAATATTGCTTACACTCGTCTAAACGTCACTTTGACAAACTACATGTTTGTCTTGATGACATCTCCCCCAGGCATATGGCGCTTCCATTAACTCTGGTGTTATCTTTGCAGCAGGAGAATATGCCTAATTGTTTTCAGAATATTCATAAATTACAAGGCCTCTCGTTGGTCATGATTCATAATTGCTTATAATATTGAGGGGAAAGATCCCTACACAGATGCTATCCAGTGTGTGGGTTTTTATTTTTTAATTATTATTAATTTCAAAGAACAAACTGTTCTCTTTGAGGCAAACATTTAACAGTCATGATCCAAATTTTAGATGAAAATGTTACCTTAGAAAGTGTAACACAAAAAAGATGTTAGGCTGAATTTTATCATGGCAACCTTGGGCAACTGAGAGAAACTGCAAATATGAAGTCAAAGAAGAATATAAATTCATGATATTCAAAACAATTCCATTCAAAAAGTATTTATTAGTAACTCTCCTTGCATAATACTCTATGATAAACATACGCAAGATAAACACACTTCAGCCCTTGATTATATCACCTAACTGGCAACATGAAATACACAAAGAATGTGAGGATTATAAGGGGATGTGTGATCCAAATATTCATCCCCAAACTCAGGTCATCATAATGCAGAACTATCCTCTGGGGAACGGATGACTCATAAAATCAGTTCCACGGTCATATTCCTCCCCATCCACCTTTCCTGCAGCGACACAAAACTTCAAACAAATCAACTACAAATCTTGCCAAATAGACAATCTTTCATGAGATTAATTAAAGTAACTTTGGAAAACTGCTTGTCACACACAAGACCACAGAAAATAAGGATCTCGAGATCCTCTTTATAATTATCAAAGATTTTTAAATCTACACGTTTACAGATGCTTTAAAAGGGAATGAAATGACTATCAACTTTTTTTTTTTTTTTGGCCACACCACGCGGCTTGCAGGATCTTCGTTCCCCGACCAGGGATTGAACCCGGGGCCCTGCCAGTGGAAGCTCGGAGTCCTAACCAGTGGACTGCCAGGGAATTCCCATTATCAGATTTTTTAATCCCCTGGAAAAATATAAATAAATAAACAGGACCCTCTTTATGATTATACGTAAACAAAAGATAGCATATGTGTTATACAATTTCAGAAATGATTATTCCCAAAAGACTTAATTCATTTCTTTTTTTCCTAATTATTCGCACATTTTTTCTAATTAGTTGCAAACAAAAAGTAGAATGAACTTAATCTTATGATTATCAGTTAACTTTCTAAAAGACCAAATCCCAATCAAGCCTTATGTGCATAGTAATCATGAAATGTTGTTCTTCATTGTAAGTGGATTCACCTTCAGTAAAATTTTTCCAGTGCCAATCATCCTTGAGGCTCCTATATCTTTCTAGTGCCAATTAATGAGCAACATTCTAGCCAGATCTAAGCCTACTAGAATTATCTGTGCTTAAAGGGGTTTTCTGCTGCGGAACCTGCTGCCATCTTTCTCCAACTCAGTCCCAGGAGCCCTTCCTGGCACCAAGTGTATGCTGTGTACTCCTCCCCCACCAACTTTGGCCTTTGTGCCCAGTGGCCCACGCAACCCAACCACTGAGCAAGACACACAAGCCTCCCCAGACCATGAGTCTTCATGGATTCCCTTGTTAATCACTCTGGAGTAGACAAATGTATAACTGTCAAAAATTCTTACAACAGTGGACCCTGGTCTAAGAATCTTAAATTCTTCCTGGAAAGTTAAAACGTATTCTACTTTTACTCACTTGACATGCTTGAACTTTAATTCATAAAACTACCCCCCTACCACCACTACCAGCACTCTCCACCCCTTCACACCTCAGCATTTTGCTAATCCCTTTCTCCAAGGTGGTCTGTCTTCCCAAACTAAAACCACAAGGGAAGCAAAACAGTGGGTCTCAGGTAGGCACTCTGCCTTTCTGAGGAGCTCCAGGCAAGAAGTCACCAAGTAAGCTAGGGCACTTTATCACATGTTCAGTCATTCACAAATCATTTACCACAACTTGTATGATGCACAGCATCTAGTGAATTCAGAGATGTTAAATGAGCAGCTTGGAGAAATAAGCCAAAGCCAGAATGTAAGAATCCTTGATTCCATGATGTTCCCATAAGAACAGGGATTTTTGACCCTACCAGACCACAGCCACATTTTGATAGCAACCTTTGGAAGCCATAGACACAGTACACACAGAGAAAGAGAGAAAACTGTAGTATAAAGGCAAATAAACAGGAGTAGTTTTTACCATCTTTCATATGTGTAAATTATGTGTATACATATTTTAAGATACAAATAGGCATGACTACACTAAATGATTTAATGATGTAAGATGCTTGCAACTATCTTTAATGAGTAAATTTGAATTTAAAAAGAGTAAAATTCATTCACCGGACTGTTCAACACTTTTTATTGGATATTTTAAAATAAAGGCAAAGTGTGTGTGTTGGGGGGGGTGTATTCATAATCATATATTGCCCGCAATGTGTACTGGTACAATTCAAATACCACAAGCAGTACTGCTACAGGTGAAGGGATTTGCCAAAATGGTGGACATGTCTTTGAAAAGTTACCAATAAATCAAAGCACAACTTTTGAAGTATTCAGCAGTTATATTTCTGAAAATTTCAGGATATATTAAAACTGGGTCAAAAAAAATTTTTTTATGTTAAATGGGGTTAGGTTTTTGGCTCAGATAATTATAGACAGATATTTCACCAACAGAAGCTCTGACTGGGCTATTCTAAGATTTTGCAGGATGCACAGGATAAGCTTTCGCTTGTTTGGTATTGTTCTGTATACTACAGAATGTCTAGCACCTCTGGTCCTCCACCCACCAAACACCAATAGCGCACTCCATTCTTTTGGACAACTGAAGTCAGTTCCCACCAATTTCCAAAACACTACTTGTGAAAGCAGTACCCCTCCCACTGAGACCCACTGAATAAAGCTGTTCGAAAAGTACTGGCTGGGGACTAACAGGCACCAGACCCAGTGAGAGGCACTAGGGACAAAGTGGTGAAAAAAACAGAGCTTAGAGCATAGTGGAGAAAGTGACATTAAACAACATCCAAGGGCTTCCCTGGTGGCGCAGTGGTTAAGAATCCACCTGCCAATGCAGGGGACATGGGTTCGAGCCCTGGTCCAGGAAGATCCCACATGCCGCGGAGCAACTAAGTCCGTGCACCACAACTACTAAGCCTGTGTTCTAGAGCCCATGAGACACAACTACTGAGCCCGTGTGCCACAACTGCTGAAGCCCACATGCCTAGAGTCCATGCTCCGCAACAAGAGAAGCCACCACAATGAGAAGCCCGTGCACCGCAACGAAGAGTAGCCCCTGCTCGCCACAGCTAGAGAAAGCCCGCGTGCAGCAATGAAGACCCAACGCAGCCAAAAATAAAATAATTAATTAAATAAATAAATTTATTTTTTAAAAAAACCCCAAGTAATTATGTCAATACAGAACATTCTAAGTACTATGAAAGAAAATTAATAAATAGTTTAGATGGTGGGGTGGCATGTGACTTCAGAAGTTTGTGGATCAGTGGAAATATTCTATTAACTTGGAGACATAAATAGGGTTGTCAGCTTTTTGATTTTGTCATGAAAGATCATTTTTTAAAAAAAATAAGAACTATCATTTACAATCACCGTGGTAACAAGAAGGCAGGAAAATTATTTCTGAATTTTAAAAAGTGGATAAAACAAGAACACTTTTAGTGTACTGGAAAGCCTCACTCACTACATTATTATTTTTCTCTTTTTGTTGCAGGCTAATAAAAACTTATCAAAGATTGGCATTTTTGTGACCATAGCACAAAATCCTTGCTGCTCCAAGTGTGGTCTGTGGACCAGCAAAATCAGCATCGCCAGAACACTTTTGAGAAATGCAAAATCTCAGGCCCCACCTCAGACCTACAGCATCAAAATCTGTTAACAAGACCCCCAGGTGATTCACATCCACATTGAAGTTTGAGAAACACTGTCCTAGAATAGATAGTGACCCTCCAATGGCTGAAAATCAGCCATACCCATCTACATTGAAGATTCAAAAATGATCTTTAACACTCGAGAACCATTTTTCTCAAAGAAGGTAACTGAAGGATCCTGGAAAAACCAGGGCACAGGATGAAATATAAAGCAGATGGGCTGGCATCCTAAGGATCAAACATCTTTCACCTTTTAAACTTGATGATCTTGAAAAGTAGTGGGGGGCATGGTCAATCACAAACAATGGTCACAGCTTTGCACTAGACTTCAGGAGCGTGAAACAGAGTTCCCCAGCTTCCGTGCAAGATAGCGCATCCAGGGAGTGTGCTAAATGCTGAGTCTTGTTAGGACTGCGAAGTCTTGCCATAAGACAAAGCAATTTTTATCACTAGCTGTCAACAAGTCAACCAACTGTTTAGGTAGGTTGACACCTGCTACATTTTAATTCATGTTTTAGGATATTTTATCCCACAACTGGTTTTTCTAACAAAGAAAATCTCTCTAGATACGTGTTAATTACTGGCAAAGACATGAGGCACAGACTCATGCCTCTTTTCTCAGCCACTTGGTTGGGAAAATAATTGCCAGTACAGTGCAGCGCTTTTTCAAGACAAAAGGAAAGTTTAAGTATAGATCCCTGCTAACCAATAAGGCAGCTGCGAGTCACATATGGCTACTAACCACCTGAAATGTGGCTAGTCCAAACTGAAACATGCTGCAAGTGTAAAATACATACGTGGATTTTTAAAACTTGCTCCCCCAAAAAGTTAAATAACACAATAATAATTTTTATACTGATTACATGTCCAAATTATAATACTTTAATATATCGGGTTAAATAACATAAAATTAAAGTTACCTATTCCTTTTACAGTTTTAATGTGACTACTAAAAATTTTTCATTTTCTAGTAAATTTTAATGTGGCTTGTATTATAGTTCCACTGGATAGTACAGGTCTAGAAGCACATGAGATTTACACATGCATTGACCTTAAGTTTAAAGAAAGTATGGAGATAACTGCAGAAAACATGTATTTAGGAGGTAGTCAAATTTAAAAGGGGACAGAAAGTGTTCAGCAGATCTTTTTTATTTTAACAACTGCTGAGCAAGAAAGCCCTTTCTGAAATGGGGGGGGGGGGTCCCTGAATTTACATCCAAAGAAGAGAGAAATAAAAATAATATTTAATAAAAATAAAGTATTAATATTTAATAAAAATAGAGAAAGGGGAGGAGTTCATACAAACTGAAGCGCAATCCCAGTGATGATGAGTTCTCTCAGAGTCTAGGAATGCAGAGGAGTGGAAAAGATAAACAAATTCCACTGACAAGAGCCAATAATTTCCTGGCCTGAGCCACGCAAATCACTAAACTTTCCCAGCCCTACATGGGGAAGGTAAAACCACAATCTCAATACTTGAGTCAGATCAAGAAAGGTGCTACATGTGGAGCACAGCCAGGGGCTAACCATGTTGGTTTGCAGAGATGACACTATAAATGGAAGTGAACTCACACTTCTTCTTCCGTTGTACAAAGAAAAGCAGAAAAACTTCCATGAGCTTAAAAAGTAGATTCAAAACTTACTTTTTTTTAACACGAAGACCTTACATACCTGCGTTAAAACAGCATCCCCAACAACTGGAAAACGGTGCTGGTCGGTTAGTTCAGGGACGAGGCTACGAATATGAAACAAGCAAAGGAGCTGAAACCATCTCCAATCTGGGCAGATTCCTCTCATTCCTGTCTCGGGAACAATCCCATCACTTAGGAAATCTGGATCTCTGCCAACATACTGCCTGTGCAGTCGGCTGGGGGATGGGGGAGGAGGGTGGAAATGTCTGGGCAGCTGGCTTTTATCACAAAGCCTTCTCTCTTTGAAAGGCTTACAATGAATTTCCTAGACATGATATAACACAATATTTTAAGGGTTTAGTAGTACAAAAATATCACATTTAAAAAAAAATGTGTCCAAGGTGTGAGAGGCCAATAACGACATAAACAGAGTCTGATGCAAATTCCAGCGGTTTTTAAATTCCTTTCATTAGGCTTAACCTCAACACATCTATATGGGAGAAAAAGAAACTAATAAATTGAGAGCTTAATAGAGGCACCAAGTACTTCCCTACCTTATCCCACTTAAGAATGACTAACTTCTGACAGGAAATTTACTGTGAGCCATTCATGTATTGAAACTCATGTGAACCTAACAACCCTATGAGGTAGGTATTATTAGTATCCCCCTGTTTCAAGATACACGGAGAGGTTAAGTATCACACAACCAAGAGGTGTTGGAGCCTGGACAGGACTGCAGGCTTATGACGTCAGGCAGCTGGGCACCAGCACCCTGAATTCTCACCTAACACATGAAACTGCCTCACAGCCTTCACTCTCAGAGGAGGAGACTGAGGCTCAGAGAGATTAGGAGACGTCTGTTCATCGTAACAAAGGGACTGCATGGTGGAGCACGGACTCGAATCCATATCTAACGCTGAATTCTCATAAGCAGCTTCCTGTTTTCACCAAACCTTTGCCCCAGCTTGCAATACTGTCAGAAGTCATTTATCCCTATTCCTCAAGGGAGGGTTGCTAGCCAGGTCGTCTCCCTTCTCTTCTCTTAGCCAAACTGCCAATATTCCTACTACAGTATGAGCTTTTGGCCCTTGAGGCATCTGAAAAATACAAAATAGGATTTACGCTCTTCACAGCTATGTAAAATTAAGTATTCAGGTCTATAAATCTGTCATGGAATATGGAAAATCAAATGCATTTGTCTGAATGGAGAAATTAGTGGCTGATTCATATTATTTCTCATTAATATTAGAATATTCAGGAAATTAAGTACCATTTTGAAATCCACATTATTAAAGCTTTTAGGTCACACACCTTGCCTGATTTGATCCTAAATGCACTGTCCTCAAATCCTGACTTTCTTGGGTGAAGCAGAATAATGGGGTCAAGGTAGGAGGACAGGAAACTTTGGTTCCAGACCCAGCTCCACTGTAAGAATAGAAAATTGTGGCTTGGGGCACAGCACTCAGCTTCTTGGAAGGCAATCTCCCCCTCTACAAAACAGGGATGAAAATATTTATCCACTACCTCACAGGGCTGTTGCAAGAACTGACTGAGATAACATGTGAAATTGTTCTGTGAACTCTGAAGCCCTGCAAAATCTGTTATGAATATGCAGTGACGCTCTTGCCTGACGTTAGCCAGCAGGAGAAGGGGCTTCAGGACCTCTGATGATGGCAAAGAGGGAGACAGCAGTCTGTCCCCCTAATCCCACATGCCCAATAATTCACCCTCCAGGTGAAATCATCACTGGATTTTCAGGGTCAGGAGCTGTGTTCTTAAACAACAGTGAGAGATAATAAGCAATGATTTAAATAAAAGGCTTGAGAACTCCTGGAAGGCACAATCACCACTGCAACTCTCATCCAAACAAGTCTCCAAGGGACGTCTGAGGATGCTCTAGGGGAGCTTTCATTGCTAAACCCTTTGATCAAGTGCAAGATGGGTGAAGATCTTAACCTTAAAATTACTCAAAAATGAATTGACATGCATAATGCTTAGGTGTCTTACTCTTTTTTTTTTAATCCACTGGAAAAAAAAACTTAAGAAAAACAAACCTAATACCTTAAAATCTAATGTTCAGAACACTTCAGATATTCCTTTTCAGATGTTTTTACTTTCCCTTCTTGTGTCACATTATCGACATGCCAGTATCCAAGTCTATTACCAAACCTGCCAAAGAGATGCATATATGGAGAATAGCCCTTTTTTAAAAAGGCGCGAAATAGCTAAAGATCTTCAAATTCAACTACAGTAACAGCTGCCCCTCTCTTAAAATAAAAGATGCCTAATTATTGGTATTCATGTGGTCAGACTATACCCTCAGAAGACACAGAGCCACCCTTTCAGACCACAACAGAAATCCTTTTAAGCCATTTGACATCTTGCACAGTACAGTTTTAGACCTGCACATATGTCTCAGTTAAGGGCAGAAAATTCACATGATTACAAACCCTAGAAAAAAAAATGTTTAAGACAAAGAGGCCAAAATTTTGAAAATAAATACATAAAAGAAACAGAATTTTTAAAAATTATAGTACAAGGAAGCCAGTGCACTGACGAATGGCACATTACTACATTAATGATGGAAACTATGAATATTCATTGCACAATAGTCATAAATAGAATGAAGGGATACCAGAGACTGCAGATGGGGCAAAAACTCAGATAGCTTTTAAAAGAAAAAAAAGAAGAAGAAAGAAGGAAAGAAAACACATACAGCCTTAGACAATGCTATTTAAGTAAGGGTCCCTGGGTGGAAACTTTGATCTAAGATAAGATAGGGCAGTAAGGAAGGAATTTCCTTTCAAAAAGGTAAATAAATAAACAGTATAAAATACCCAGAATGACAGGAAGAGCTTTCAGTAAAAACACACTCTGGGTAGTCTTTGCTTAGGATGTTTGGGATAATCACTACTAAGGTTAGTAAGTACTGCCACACCCCCTCACATCCCCAACTCCCCACTTAGAGAAGGAACAACCCCAGATAAAAATCCAACGCACTGATGTGCAATCCTGAATGTTTAATTTGTATGTATCTTGGGAATAAGGAGGAAAAACCAAAGATGCAAATAGAATTAACCCCAAAACACGTGCTCATGAATCACAGATTGTGTTTCTCCCATTAGAAGCTAGAGACTTCTGGGAAAAGTTACCACACTGGACAGACAGTTGTTCTAAAGGACAGTTTCAAGATATGGACAGAAACCCCATAAGCTCTAGATGAGCAAAAACACTACCACACAAATGGACAGTCGTTACCTGTTTTTAAAATATGTGCACAGATTATTCTAAATTGCTGTCTCCAAACTAACCATAGGGGCAAAAAGACATGGGTACTAAATTATTGAGAACACATAACATCTGGCCTGTACTGTTTAATTAGATGAGAAAGAATCCTTCCGGCAAATGCCACAGGATGGATGGGACTGGAGGAAGCACCTACTCTAAGTAGGAAAATCCATTTGTTTGCAGCACTTTCATTTTGTTTCTCAATTAGTCCCACAGCCAAGGGCTACCCTAATACACTCTTAGCATTCATTTGCAACTTCAGAGTCGCAGAATTCAAGTAAATGTAATTCAATCGTCATTTAAATGCAAGGAACTTTCAGCGTTCCTTTCAGAAGGCCAACGATCCAGCAGGTCCCTTCCAGCGGCTACTTTAGCCGTCGGGAAGGGGGCTGTCTAGGTCACCCACAGTTCTGCCACTTCACCAGCCCTGGAACCCTGGGCTGGTTTCTTAACTTCTCTAAACCTTAGTTTCCCCGTCTGTAAAAGTAGAAATACTAATGCCAATTATGGGGAAGACTAAATAATGTGCACAAAGAAAAATCATTTAAGGGTTTATCATTTATTTTTTCAAGTCTCATCACCAATAAATGGTGGGACTTCCCTGGCAGTCCAGTGGTTAAGACTCCATGCTTCCAAGGCAGGGGGCGTGAGTTTGATCCCTTGTCGGGGAACTAGGATCCCGCACACCACACAGCGAGGCCAAAGGATTAAAAAAAAAAAAAAAGTTTGAAAAACATTTTTTAAAAAATGATTGGTGGGCTTCCCTGGTGGCGCAGTGGTTGAGAGTCTGCCTGCCGACGCAGGGGACACGGGTTCGTGCCCCGGTCCGGGAAGATCCCACATGCTGCGGAGTGGCTAGGCCCGTGAGCCATGACCACTGAGCCTGCGCGTCCGGAGCCTGTGCTCTGCAACAGGAGAGGCCACAACAGTGAGAGGCCCACGTACCACAAAAAAAAAAAAAAAAAAAAAGATTGGTGAATTCTAAAAAAGAGAGGGAGAAAGAAAAAAGAAATGTTATGTCTGAATTATGGAAATAAATTCACCAAAAAGACCAAAAATATGTTCTGTTTATTCTTTCAAGCAACATTTATTCAGCACATACTAGGTGCAAAGCACTAAGCTGAACAAACAAGTATAGAGAGAGGAAGAAATGATCTCTGCCCCCAGGAACCAAACACCCCCGTTAAGGAAATAAAAGATGATTTTAAGGACGCAAATATCTGCTCAGACAACAGGTCCCAAGATCTTGATATGCAGTGCCTATGAGGGGATAACATACTGATGGGGGAAAAAAAAACACCAAAAAACAATTCCTCAACACATGGGCACAGGACACACAGATAGGGACAAGGGGTCTACCCCTGCCAAGACAATGAATAGGTTCCAGGAAAAATGTTGGTAACCAAGAAAGAAGAACCAAATAGACATCACCAGGAGAACCTACAGGGGAGGCATCGACCCAGAAGTGAGAAAGCACGGGATGATTTTCCTCCCTCTATATAAGAGGTAATTACCGTAGATCTTTCTGGCAACTCCTGTCGACAGATACACACTGTAGATGTGATGTATGTGAGCCCTGTTTCCTACTAAAACATTAGTTAAGAATGCTCACAAATGGACTTCCCTGGTGGTGCAGTGGTTAAGAATCCGCCTGCCAATGCAGGGGACACAGGTTCGAGCCCTGGTCCGGGAAGATCCCACATGCCACAGAGCAACTAAGCCCGGGCACCACAACTACTGAGCCTGCGCTCTAGAGCCCACAAGCCACAACTACTGAAGCCCGTGTGCCACAACTACTGAGTCCACATGCCTAGAGCCCGTGCTCTGCAACAAGAGAAGCCACCACAACGAGAAGCCCGTGTACCGCAAGGAAGAGTAGCCCCCGCTCACCGCAACTAGAGAAAGCCCGCACGCAGCAACAAAGACCCAACTCAGCCAAAACTAAATTAATTAATTTAAAAAACTAATAATGCTCACAAATGCAGAGCCCCTGACTGTCTCCTAAAATCCCATCCACGCATGGAGCTGACAAACCCCACCAGTGGACATTCCTTTCCGCCAGATCCAGTCAATACAGGGTCATGGCAAGGCCACTGAGATGGGGGAGAAGGGGAGCAGTGGCAGGAGGAAGACTCAGCTTGGACTTCACAGTTTCCCCATCTTTAAAATGAGGAGGTTCCTAAAATTTGATCACTGGTGTTCCACGATCAAGTCAGCCATCGTGTGACCTACAGACGTGTGAGGGCTCACATGGAGAGAAGCATGACACAAATGTCACTGAGCATGAGGGACGCTGGCCCGCTATGTGCCAAATCTGTTATAGGGTTTACAAGCGTTATCTGATTAATCATAATAACATTGCCAGGTACATGATCCTTGATGTACAGATAAGGGAAAGGAAGTGCACAAAGATTGTCTGGAGGGTGGGAGTGGGGAACCCCAGCTGGACTACAGGAGAAGTGAGATCCCAAAGCTCCTGTTCTTGTGTTTTCCCGCTCTCCACCCAGCTTCAGAGAGAGCTCAGGGTGGAGATGTGCAGCTGCACAGCCCTGGAGGGCACACAGAGCAACAACCAGGACAGCCAGCACCAACCACTTGAAAATAAAAGGAATCTCGGGAAAAAAAAAAATACCCAACGCATCAACCATTGAATCAAAAGTTCCTGACACTCATCTCCAAACTGGTGCTCTTCGCTGATCCCCAAAACAGTGGTAGAGGTCCCACTAAAAGTTCATAAACATTTTTCAGGTTTCTAAAAATACCCTGCGCTAACGGCAACATCTTGCAGGACACACTTGTGGCTTTCATCACAGAAACATTTAACATACAGACTTTTAAGACCAAAGGAATGTCAAGAAGATAACGAATAGAAAGGCATCTCTCGATCTTTCAAAAATAAATGTAAGAATTCCTCAATACAACCTTCAACTCATTAAACATAATTGGCAGTTCTCTAACACAGAAGGCTTAAAGAACTCACCAACAAAAACTATGACATGTATCTGAGGACCCTCTGATTATTAAATATCTAGAGAAGTAGAAATAATCACTATCTTATGCTCATTAAATTTTTTAATTTGAAAAAACACTCATCTGAGACCTAATAAAAATGATAGCCTTCATTTAGAAAGTAACAAGCATCAAGAAGAAAAAAAAAATGATAAAATCATTCCGTGTAATACTGGAAAGTAAGAGCTAAAAGAAATCATTTGCAGATGACATGATTATATACCAAGAAAACCCAAAGGAAACCTCTGAAAAACAGTGGAGCTAATACAGTTGAGTAAAATAACGAAATGCAAAATAAACATGTCAAAATCTACAGGAGCAAAGCAGAAACAAGAGAAATTCATTCTCATCCTTAGTTAGCAATTATTTTCTAAAAGATGTCTCAAAATAGCATTATTGACAAATACAAAAAGCAGGTCATAAAAATTTTTAAAACTACAATACTTTACGAAGAGATCTTTAGCTTTAAAAAAAGGCTTAAACGATAATAAGAATATCCTATGTTCCGGGATGAAAAAAAAAAAATGTAAACTTATGGAAAGGATATTTTTTAATAGCACTGAAAGAAAACTTTTTACTAAATGTACAACTTAAGTTTTTAAACTTCAATTTTTTTATATCATCTGTATTTTTTTAACTTTTTCATTAATGACCAGGTGTTGTTTTACAATGTAAAAATATAACAGTGTTAGAATTAATAACAATAAAAACACCAAAAGTTTTCAAATGCAATCTTTGAGTTTTGAGGCTGTATTTTAATCGAATTTCCAGTTTTCTTAAACCCCTAAATACGTGTCAATTGAGTTATTAGAAATCAGTTTAACAAGACTGAGCAGCAGGCACAAAGAAACAGGGAAGAACTAAGTTTCACTTCTTTCCCTTCCTTTAGTCTCAAGATAAATGTAATTTGAAGTTTCAAAAAAAAAGACAGGTGCTAAAACAAGGAGCAGCACATCATACTCGTCACTGGCCTCCGAGGTCACTAGTCACTAGTCACTAGTCACTCCACCTCCAGTGGAAGTGGAAACCAGTTAGAGGCTCTCACGTGAGTTAAATGGTCCCCAAGCAAACAGCAGGAAGGGCTGGCAAATACATTCATTTTAAAAGTAAATATTAACTTAATGAGCTTGCTGACCGGAAAACTGATACTGCTCTCCTGAGATTTTCACTTCCCTGCTCCTTCTCATCAAAAAAGAAAGAAATACTAAGAAGGCACACATACTCCTATTTCTGAGCCCACTGACAAGTACCAGGGAAGAATCTAAAAATCACTCTTTATGTCTGTGTCCGCAAAACTTCCCATCTCGACTGGTTGTAAAAGCAGAAAGACAAAGTAAATCAGACAATATACATGCCACAACTAGTCCATGAAACGCAGTAGGGGGCATAAGGAAGTTCAGGTCTCTTTTTAGGGGCCATAATTCTGCTATCCCATTGCAGAACCAGGGCCAGTCATTATAAAGCATCTGTCTTGCTTGCCTGCCTGCCTCTTTGCCCTTCTTCTACCCTTACCTGCACCAGTCACGCACCAGAAAAGAATCATGTCTGTCACAGTGGAAGGATGGCACAGGCAGCCACAAAGGTCACTACATTGGCTGGACCCAGTGCATGGATTGTGAAAAAAGCTCAGGGCAAAAAAAGCCCAGTGGCTGGCAGCTAGACCATTTGCTTCAGAGAAGATGGAGATGACTGTCCCCACCAAGATCAAGCAGTTTCAGGATAAAAAGGAAAAATAAAAAAAAAGGAAGAAAAAGAAAACACAATGATATTGGAAGCATAAGGAAGAGGAGAAAGAAAGAAATGCTCTGTTTCTTTTCTCAGCACCCACCCTACCAATAAAATGGAATAAGAAGCATTCAATGTCTCTCTCCATGCCCACCTACTAGTTTTTTTTTTCTTACTAAGATATAACTATTGAAAAGATCTGCCTGTTTCCTCTATAGTTTTAACCTTCACAAACATTTCAGTTGTCACATATGAAATAAAAATGAAGCTAGAGTCACTTCACATGCACGAGCTAATAATCCAAGCGTATACATAGCCGGGCCTTGAAGTAAAGAAATGAATTTCTCATCTGACACTTTCTGTTCAATATTAACTTTTTACCTTGTTTAAGGAAGGCAATGTACACCCATTGAAAGATGTCCTGACATTATGTTCTGAACATGCCACTTAAAACACATACTCTCATAATGCCTCCCAGCTCCAACCAACCTGTAGGCAGGCCGGTTGGTGATCCAGGGTACCTCATGCAACAGTTAACATTCCATAACCTTCACTGTGGGCAGTGCCCTAACGTCTAACTGGAAATTTGTATTAAACGACCAAGGATCAAGCTTGTATCTCAAAACAATTCCACCCAATCCCCATCCATATACAGATAAAAATGGCAATACAAGCACAGTTTTAACATAAGCATGAAACTGAAATCTAAAATGTAAAGAGTAATTGAGAGAAGAGACCTCCTTGATCTCACGCTAACCAACCACGTTCTCTTTGGCAACTTACTTAATCTGCCTGGATGGACCTCAGTTTCCTGTCTGTAAAATGAGTATAACTTGACTCAAAAATGACCTAGCTCCACTGAAGGAATCTTTTAGGTTCACTCACTCTTGTGCCTTATTAGGAAAACCATTCAACTGTTAGAATTATTACCAAACATCAGTTGCATCTTTGTAAGAACGCTGGGTCCTTTCTCCATCTACCCGCCATACACCACACCGTACCACCCGTGTATTGTTTCTCCCTTCTCCTGGGAAGCAGCCTAGTAAAATGCCAAGCACACACTGCAGTCAGAGTGACTAGGCTGGAATCGCGGATTAATGGGCTTTCTAGCTGAGGGGCTTTGAGCAAGTCACAACTTCAGTGAACCTCAATTTCCATATTATCCTTCTGTTGTTTTTCCTTTTTTCAGATGTTTCCCCCACGCAGAGGAAACATATGCTTTACAAAGCTGAGATCATACTTATGGTTGCTTTCACTTAACATTGTAATTATTATTTTTTGCTTTTTAATATTTTATAAATTTTCTGCAATGTGCATATTTACTTTTCTTAATAGCAAATATTTAAATTATTCAGTGAAAAATATGTAATTGTGACAAAAAGGGAAAATTCTGAACCAGAAAAAAAGTCCAGGGTGATGCCAACATGCTGTGTTGCCTGAAAAAAAAAATTCAAATGGAGAGAAATGTGTGTGTGTGTGTGTGTGTGTGTGTGCACGTGTGTGTGTGCGTATATAATAACATAATAAGTGAAAGAAAAGGAACACTGTAGATACTAAAAGTGAATCACCCAAAATTGTGGTCATCCAATGTCATTCACATGGGTTTTAAGATTTTTATTTTCTAATAACTGTAGAGAAAGTAATGTAAAGGCAGACTTGTGTATCTTGCAAAGTACATATTTATTTATTTTTTCCTTTTATGACCAAAGCACCTTTTTGTTGTACATGTAACACACCATCTAGATAAAGTAATGCAAACCTCTGGGGAAAGTTCTGAGCTAAATTAGGGCACCTGGGGACAGGCCATATGTTACCAAGCCTTCTGCACACCTGAACCCCAATATCTAATGACCCAAGGATGCTCATTTATAAAATTAAATAGTCTGCCTTTTAGGAGAAGAGAATCAAGCACTACAGAACGTTCTCCACCATGTTCATTTGAAGACAATATAAGGAGAGCTATAGAGCTGAAGAAGATTTAAAATAAATGAGCAACTATAACACAAAAGATGCTGTAATTCATGCCCTGAATGACTATTACTAACATACTATTTTATCTCATCAATCTTACCTCTTCTTTACCTATAATGTTTTTAATTAATGCAATTTCCATTAAAATTGAAAAACAATCATTACTCTTATTCATTTTAATCTGTTGTAGAATATTATCTACCTAGCCCCTTCTTTGTTAAACATTTCTTTATCACTGTCTGAGTTTTTCTTTTAGCTAAAATACCTAAAAAATAAATGTGATATTAAGAAATATACAATTGTAGAACTAGGACTATATTTTCGGAACCAAAAATCAGGATGCGTGATCTGAAATCAAGAGCTGTTCAAAAAAATTCAGACTGCATGTGATTGTACCAATATCCATCTTCAACTCACTTCTAATAGTTAGTAACAGATATGTTAGAAGAGTGGTCCTCAATCATTTTTATCATCAAACCCACTTGCAGGATATGACACACTGTCAAAAAATAACCTGTGCTAAGCTAACTGCAGGAGCAATATTCTTAAGGTGTGTGCTTTGGGGTAGGGGGAAGAACCCTGCACCAAAATCTTCATTCAGGGAGCATTTAGAAAACTTCCACCCTCCACACCATCACTGTTTTATAGAGCGGGTGCAATTCCCTATTTTGAAAATCGTTTAAAATAGAACAAATAATGCTCTGAGGTAACTAAGTTATGGCCATAGCCCAGCCTTAAGGCAAGGAACAGGCAAGAGGAACATACTTCATTTTGTTTCCACCAAGACATATGTCATGCGTGATCATTTCATACTTGGTACATCACCATGGGCAAACTCTGGAATATGCCAAATTCCTGGTATTCTAACTGCAACTCAGCCCCTTTCTTTCCCACTCAAGAAAATATATCAAAACACAATTGAGAGACTGACATCAATCTGCTCTATATTTTTTTAAAGGAAATGATTTGCATACTTCAATATTTCAGCTGATGGAACACCCAGTTGTAACAATGTGCTTGACGCAGGCTAGGCTACACTGAATATGAAGATACATTCTAGACATCACACTTTATAGACATCTCACATGAGGGTATCCATAGATTGAGAAAACACAATCAGCAGATTGAAAAACACATGGAATTGACGACTCCAAGAGACTTCCACGTTCTCGGTCCAATTCCAAGTCCCTTTCAATACTTAAAAGTCTGATTTGCCAGGCTGGAAAAAACTATCAGTGGAAAGTTAAATAAGTACTCTACCTGATACAATTTAGGCTGAGTATACAATTACGTGTTGAAGCAGTTTTTTCTACTTTAACTATATGGCCATGAAAGCCTTAAAGTTTTTCCCCACACATCCATTAGCATGCATATAAGATTTAATATCATGGAATTTAGAGTAGCTATTTAAAAGACGCAAGAAAAAACTATTAACCTCATTATTAAAAATTAAGCATATAATGTTGTGGTGCAAGACAGCGAAACACTGTAGTAAAGAGTACTGTCATACTTTCAGATCATAAAAAATACATATTTTTAAGAAAATCCCCAGGCTCATATGCTGGGAAGGAAGGAAGGGAGGGAGAGAGGGACAGAAGGAGGGAGGGAGGGAGGGAGGAGGGAGGAAGGGAAGAGGAGAGAGACAGGGGCAGGGAAAGGAGAAGAGGAGGAGACAGGGAAAGAAAGAGAGAGAGGAAGGAAGGAGGGAGGAAAAGAAAGAAGGGAGGAAGGCAGAAAAAAGTAAAAGAGAAAATAAAATTTAGAAACTAAATAAAGAATTGAAGAATAAGCAGAACCAACTTTACACATTGAAAATAAGATAGATTCAGAAGGAAAAAGTGAGTATTCCTTCAATTACTGTCTTTACATGGGAAGAGCTCCTTCAGGAAGCCTGACATTGATGCATTCTGGAGAAATCAAGCTTGCAGAATTAAGAGCATTTTGCTGGTTCCAATTTTTGGTAACTGTGCCTTTCGTAAATTTTATGACACAGAGAATAAGAAGAGTTAAGTGTGTTCTGGACTATAAAAAATATATCTAATAAATGTATCCCTCAGAGAAGGATCATTTAGAAAGGAATGTCTGTCACAATGCCCTAAAGGTCATCACACTCCAGATCGAGTGGAGACCACGATTCCAGTCCTCAGAGAAACCTCACCCCCTGACTTAGCTGATTTCAACTATCATTATGGCTCCATGAAAAACGGGCCATCTCAAACACAACCAAGCAATTTAAGGATTTGAGGATTATGAATCAGTGGCTCAATTTCAGTCAGAAGGAAAATGGGTATAATGTGCTGCCTATAGCTGGATTCATTTTGTACCTGTTGAAGAAAATCCTAAGTACTTGGGTTACAGAGACTTCCTAAGCCAAAGGTCGGCTTTCTGCAAATGAATTCAAACATGCAAATGAAAGCACTGCCTAGAAGGGAACACCAGCCACCTTACAAGAGAGGCTTCCTACACCCTAATGGGCCTACTTGTCAGGATATGCACTGCCCACAAGAGAGACAGGACGCTACTCAATGCTTTCAACTTCTGTAACATTCTGTCTTTGGGGAATGAAGAATATAAATGTGACTAATTCTCCCAAATGTCATACATTTTGCATTTTGTGACAGGCACCTCCTCTCTGAATCTTTACAGCACTACCCAGACATTTTAGCCACTGTCTGGGACTAGATATAATTATGGTAATTATGTCTACCATAATTAGGGAGAGGGTAAATATGATCAAACATTTATAGAAAGGAAAAACTGAAGTGCAGAAAGTTTTAAGAATCAGAAAATTTCAACTAAATTTCCAAAGAGAGAATTAAGGAGGAAGTGAGGTTCTTTCTCAGCCATCCAAAATGTTGAATTTTAAATATAATGACTTACCAGATTACTGGCATGATCAGAGAACAGTCTGTTAATTTCTAGACCTCTCTCATGCGATGGGTTCATATCATCCAGGGTTGGCAAACATGACCATCGTAAGAGTAAAATAGAATATAAAGTAATGTAAAATCTTACTATAAAGAGAAAGTGAGATTGAACCTGTGCCCAGGCCCAACGCTGCAAGATGACAGGAGCTGGTCAACCTGCGAATGCCTGCGCGATGAAGTCTTGTGAGACTGACTAGACTGAGAGTCAGGTTCTGAGCATATGCAGAGACTAACATAAAACAGACATCAATACAGTTGTCCCTCAGTATCAGCATGGATGCTCAAGACCCTTATATAACATGGCATAGTATTTACACATAACCTACACACATTTTTCCATATACTTCATATTTTTATACATCTTTATTGGAGTATAATTGCTTCACAATGCTGTGCTAGTTTCTGTTGTACAACAAAGTGAATCAGCCATATGCATACATATAGCCCCATATCCCCTCCCTCTTGAGCCTCCCACCCACCCTCCCTATCCCACCCCTCTGAGTCGTCACAAAGCACCAAGCTGATATCCCTGTGCTACACTGCTGCTTCCCACTAGCTATCTATTTTACATTTGGTAGTGTATATATGTCAAAGCTGCTCTCACTTCCCCCCCAGCTTCCCCTTCCTTCCCCTTTAAATCATCTCTAGATTACTTATAATACCTAATACAATGTAAATGATATGTAAATAGTTGTAAATACAATGTAAATATTATGTAAATAGTTGTATATACAATGTAAATATTTTGTAAATACAACGGAAATGCTATATAAATAGTTGCCACCATCCAACAAATTCAAGTTTTGCTTTTTGGAACTTTCTGGAATTTTTTTTTCCAAATATTTTCAATCTAAGGTTGGTTGAATCCATGGACACAAAAGCCACGGATAGCGAGGGCTGACTGTAAATACCTGATGTACAAATCTCTGATTAGGTAAGGATAATGACAAGAAAGATGTTTTGGGAAGGCTGGAGTGGAGGACTGATGGAACAGCAAGACCAATTAAGAGGTTATTGGGATAAAACAGGTAAAAGCGATAAAGTTCTGAACTGAAGTGCTGGCAGCTGGAATGATGATAAAGGTGTTAAAATAAGAGATTACTGTTTGATAAGGGTAGAAAGGTAGGCGAGAGATGGATGATGAAAGGCCTTGAAAGCCAAGCTAGGAATTTAGACTTGAACCTGCAGTTGACAGGGAGTTGTTCTTTTTGTTTTTTTTTTTTTTAATTTTTATTGGAGTATAATTGCTTTACAATGTTGTGTTAGTTTCTGCTGTACAGCAAAGTGAATCAGCTATACGTATACATATATTCCCTCTTTTTTGGATTTCCTTCCCATTTAGGTCACCACACAGTAGAGCATTGAGTAGAGTTCCCTGACAGGGAGCTTTTAAAGTATTACGCAGGAGAATAGCACGATTTGTATTTCAGATCCGTCATTCTGTTGGAATAGGAGGCAAGCTGTAGGCAGGGACGCCAGTTAGAACACTACCGCAGTCCAGACAAGAGAGGCTGAATGTGCACTTCAGCAGTGGGAATGGGCATGACGGAGGGAACAAGAACTAAGCCAAAGCTTGGATGTGGGGCTTGGAGGAACATTTAGGATGGTATCAGGTTTTTGCCTTGAAAAATCATGTGGTTGTGAAAGCCAATCACTGAGATAGGAAAGAGAAAAGGTGCATGTTTAGAGAATATAGGAATTAGTAATACAGATGACCCTTGAACAACTCAGTGGTCAGGGATGCCAACCCTCCGTGCAAAAATTTGAGTATAACTTTACAGTCGGCCCTCTGTATCCACAGTTATGCATCCACAGATTCAACCAACTGAATTTGTTGAAAACAAATCCACGTATGAACCAATCTGCACAGTTCAAACCCATGTTGTTCAAGGGTCAACTGTACTTTATTTATTTATTTATTTATTTATTTTTGGTTGCACAGGGTCTTCGTTGCTGCACGCGGGCGTTCTCTAGCTGTGGCAAGCAGGGGCTACTCTTTGTTGCAGTGCGCAGGCTTCTCATTGCAGTGGCTTCTCTTCTTGCAGAGCATGGGCTCTAGGCATGCAGGCTTCAGCAGTTGTGGCACACGGGCTCAGTAGTTCTGGCTTGTGGGCTCTAGAGCGCAGACTCAGTAGTTGTGCCCCACGGGCTTAGTCGCTCCATGGCATGTGGGATCTTCCTGGACCAGGGCTCGAACCTGTGTCCCCTGCATTGGCAGGCAGATTGTTAACCACTGTGCTACCAGGGAAGTCCCAATGGTCAACTGTTTTTTGTATGCACTGAAATCAAGGTGACTATAAGATACAGAGGCAGAAACATCTAATGGGCAGCTAGATATCTGGGTTTGGAGTTCAGAACAGGAAGCTGAGCCATCCACACTGACGTGAGTATAATAACAGAGCAGCCAAAACCAAGGGACAAACTACTAAAGGAGAGCAAGAAAAAATGACCACAGAGCACAGGGGTTTCCATTACGATGGAAGAGACGGGGAAGACTTAACCACGCTCAGAGCCTCGGTTGAAATACCTGTAAAGGGGAAGAGACAGGAAACGTAGATAAGAAAGGAAAGAATCAATTACACAAGCTTCTGGAGTGGAAAGGAGGGAAAGGAATCAAGAGGATAGGAGGAGGAACCAGGCCAGCAGAGGAAAAGACACATCCTCCTCTCAGGGAAAAAAAAGAAGTATGATTAGAGCAAATAAGGTATATATGTAGGCAAGGAGCTGATGTGTAATATTATTGTGTTCTAAGGTGAAGGCTGTTATCAGTTGAATTGTAGCTACCAAAAATTCCTATGTTAAGTCTTAAGTTACCCCAGTACCTCTGAATGTGATCTTATTTGAAAACAGGATCACTGCAGATACAATTAGTTAAATTAAGATGAGGTCATACTGGAGTAGGGTAAGCCCCTAATTCAATATGATTGATGTCCTTATAAAAAGGGGAAATTTGGATACACAGACACTCACTGAGTGAAGATGATGTGAAAACACATGGAGAAGATAGCCATCTACAAGCTAAGGGAAGAGGCCTGAAATAGATCCTTTCCTCACAGCCCTCAGAAGGAACCAAACCTGCCAACACTTTGATTTCGGACTTCTGGTCTACAGAATTGTGAGAAAATAAATGTCTGTTGTTTAAGCCACCTAGTCTGTGGTATTTTTCTATGGCAACTCTAGCAAATTAATAGAGAGGAAAAGTCATCTAGTAAAGGAAGGAGGGGTGGAGGAGGGTAGCTTGAATGTTTGAGGGAAGTGGAAATGTTTCAGCAGGAAACAGCCCAGCCACACAGTGCAAGACTGTGCACAGTTGCCTCGGGTTCCAGCGAAGGCTGGAAATGATAAATTTATTTGCAGAGTGATTTCCTCAAGCAGCTTTTGGCAGCCACTGGGTAAAGAAGGAAAAGATGCCAGGTCAAAATCGAGACCTGGCAGAGTAGATTACAAGCAAAATACAAAGGGGTAAGGCCACTGAGGATACTGTCAAGGGAGTGATATACCATGAGTGAACAGAAAAGGAAATCAAGGAGGGAGGATGGGTTGTGGGACAGAAGAATGGGACAGGGCAGGCAGAGGAGGGGTCCTCTGGAAACTGAGAGCCAGCAAAGAAGAGATAGAGGGAGTATAACAGGAGCAAGAGGGCTAAGGAATGACTGTTACTGAGATTTAATATTTTAGATGAGCAAGTCAGGGAAGTCTGAAGCTGGAACACTGTATACAACAAATACATCATTCACAAGACACTGAGGCCTCCAGTGATGAAGACAGTTAGGGTGAGAAAAGACTGCAACAGCTTCCACCATCCTCAAAAGATGGAAAAGAATGACCAGGAATATCCCCAAATCATATTTGTACCTAACCCCTAGACTTTGGTTCTCATAAAAATCACTGCCGTATTTATCATCTTGGGTATTAGTTATCTCTTTATACAAAATAACAAAGAGGGACATGGACTAGAAACTGAGCTCAATGTACATTGCCCGCATCTATCTCCCAATCTGGGTTGGCTGAATCCGTGGATGTGTAACCCCAGATATAGAGGGACGACTGTAAAGTTCTGTGTGGATTTTTGACTGTGCGTGGGGTCAGTGCCCCTCACCTTCACATTGTTTAAGGGTAAACTTTATGCAGAGACTAAACAACATACTACTGAACAACCCCAATGGATCAATGAGAAAAGCAAAAGTGAAATAAAAAAAACACCTTGAGACAAACAGAAAAGAAAATACAACATATCAAAACTTACGTGATGCAGAAAAGGCAGTTATAAAAGAGAAGGTGGGGAGGGGTAAGGGTAAGCTGGGATGAAGTGAGAGAGTGGCATGGACTTATATATACTACTAAATGTAAAATAGATAGCTAGTGGGAAGCAGCCGCATAGCAGAGGGAGATCAGCTCGGTGCTTTGTGACCACCTAGAGGGGTGGGATAGGGAGGGTGGGAGGGAGGGAGATGAAAGAGGGAAGAGATATGGGGATATATGTATATGTGTAGCTGATTCACTTTGTTATAAAGCAGAAACTAACACACCATTGTAAAGCAATTATACTCCAATAAAGATGTTAAAAAAAAACAAGGCAAGGATGGCCCTTTTCACCACTCTTATTCAACACAGTACTGAAAGTCCTAACCAGAGCAATTAGGCAAGAAAAAGAAATAAAAAGCATTAATTGGAAAGGAAGTAAAGCTTTCACTACTTGCAGATGACATAATGCTAGATATGGAAAACTCTAAAGACTCCACCAAAAAACTGTTAGAAGTAATAAATGAATTCAGTAATGTTGCAGGATACAAAATCAATGTCCAGAAATCTGCTGTTTCTATATACAAATAATGAACTATCAGAAAGAGAAATTAAGAAAACAATCCCATTTACAATTGCATCAAAAATTAAAAATATTGAGGAATAAATTTAACCAAGGAGGTGAAAAGACCTGTACACTGATAACTATAAGACACTGATGAAAGAAATAAATGGAAAGATATTCTATGCTCATGATTGGAAGAATTAATATGTTAAAATGTCCATATCACCCAAAGCAATCAATGGACTCAAATTCCATTGGCATTTCTCACAGAAATAGTATGAACAATTCTAAAATTTTTATGGAACCACAAAAGACCCTGAATAGCCAAAGTAATCTTGAGAAAGAAGAACAAAACTGGAGGTATCATGCCCCCTGATTTCAAACTGTATTACAAAGTTATAGTAATCAAAACAGTATGGCATAAAAAGAGACACATAGATCAATGGAACAGAACAGAGAGCTCAGAAATCAACCCACACATATATGGTCAATTAATGTACATCAAAGGAGCCAAGAATATACAGTGAGGAAAGGACAGTCTCTTCAATAAATAATGTTGGGAAAACTGGGCAACTACATGCAAAAGAATGAAACTGGACCCCAATCTTATACCATACACAAAAACTAACTCAAACTGATTAAAGACTTAATATAAGACCTGAAACCATAAAATTTCTAGATGAAAACACAGGCAGTAAGCTCCTTGACATTAGTCTTTACAGTAATTTTTGGATTTGACACCAAAAGGAATAAAAGCAAATATAAACAAGTGGGACTACATCAAACTAAATAGCTTCTGCACAGCAAAGGAAAACATCAACAAGGCAATTGGATTGTTGAATCTGCCATCAAAGGAAACCATCAACAAGGCAACTGGATTGCTGAAAGGAATTAAAAGGCAATCCACTGAATGAGAGAAAATATTCGCAAATTGTGTATCCAAAAGGGATCAGTATCCAAAATATATGAAGATCTTATACAACTTAATGGCAAAAATCAATCCTATTAAAAAATGTGCAGAGAATCTGAATAAACACTTTTCTAAAGAAGACATACAGATTACCAACAGATATAATGTAGAGCGTTGTGACTATAGTTAATAATACTGTTCTGCATATTTGAAAGCTGCTAAGAGAGTAGATCGTAAAAGTGCTCATCACAAGAAAAAAATTCTGTAACTATGTATAGTGACAGACTTGAACTAGACTTATTGTGGTGATCATTTTGCAGTATATACAAATATCGAATCATTAACTGAAACTAATATAATGTATTATACTTTAATAAAGAAAGAAGGAAGGTAAGGAGAGAGAGAGGGAGGGAGGGAAGGAAAAGGAAAAATAAATAAATAGTTCTTTCAAACAGGTCCATAATTCTTTTTCTCCTCTGTTCAAAGTCAAACATTTACATACACCTAGAGAAATCCTCTACATGAGTCAGGAAATAGCAACTACACTCCCTCTCCAGGCACTCTGGAGAAAGCCACTCCTTGAGATAAGGGGCCCTCCAGCTCATAAATACTGAGTTAGGAGTTGCCACACCTCCATGCATATCTAAGAAGCTGACCCAGCCTCCAGATTCCAAGACTCAAATCTTAACTGGATTCCAATGGACTGTAAGGTCCTCCAACTCTGACAGGAAAAGTAGAAGACCAAGAAACGAATTCAAGAAAACATCTATCATTATAATCTGAAGATGATCACAGAAGAACTCAGTGACTTCCTGTTCATGTAATCACAGATCTAGTACTCATTTCTGATCTTGGTAAAATTGTAATTTTATGTTGATTGTTTTGTATGCTGCATTTAAAGACAGAAAGCAACTTGAAGATCATAGTTTTACTGATTGGTTTTACAAATGAGAAAACTGAGTCTTGGGTAAAGTAAATGACCTGCACAAACAGCTAGGAAGTGGCCAATGAGAATCCACATTGGCTGACCCTGGGATGAACACTCTCTCTTCATTTGCAACAGATATTCATTCATATTCAATAGATATTTATTGAATATTAACCATGTGCAAGACACGGAGGGACTACAAAGCAGAACGCAGGCAGTCATTCTCTCAAGGAATCTAAAAAATGGTGTGTTTTAGTCAATATTTTTTACAGTTTTAATATGCAAATCATCACATGAAGTCTTACATGGAATTTTAGGGGAATATCTGAAAGCAATTCTCCTCAGATCTAATACTTAACTTTGAACTAAATCTTTCCATCCTCCTTGCAGCCCTTCAACTACAGAAGGCAGATGTCACGGTAAGAGCATCAATAATGATGGCGAGGACAAACACAAGGACAATGACAAGACCAAATATAAGACATTTACTGTGTGCCAGTGACTATTCTGGTACCTTTATACATTTAGCTTATCTAATCCTCTCAGTAACCTCAGAAGGGAGGTATTATTACACCTCTATTTTTTATAAAAGGCCTGGGGAAAGGAAGTCGATTGCCCTTGAGAGGGTGGTTGAGTTGGGGTTCACACTCAAGCATGTCTTTACTAAGACTGTCTCTCAGGCTCCTGGCCCTGGGCCTTCCCTGATTAACTGAAAATCACCTGTCCCCCCGCCCCCGACCTCAGTGCCTTCACCTTTGAAATGCTGAAATCGGTCACATGATTTCCAGGGTCCCTTCCAGATGGAACATTCTGTGATTTACTGACTTAAGGTATCTAACAAATCTCTTTCCTTTAGCCGAGGAAGGAAAACACTTTATAAAAGCTAAGGATAATTTTGCCCCAAGTTACAAAATCCAGGCCTTCAGCTTTACAGAAGTTTGGGGGTAAGGGAGGGCAGGTAGTTACGGGTTTGACTCATACATTCTTAACTTCCATCTAGGTTCCAGCCGCAGGTGTTTTTGAAAGCTGATGTCACAGCCACGTGGCAGAATAACATACAATCATTAATGGTGGTGTTTAAACAAGACAAAAAGTTTTTTAAATTCCTAATAATGATTAGGAGTCATCTGTAAAAACATGCAAAAATGTATTATAGGTTAAAAGAAAAAAGTAGGATGTAATACATGGGCTATAGTTTGGGTGGGGGGGTTGATTTTGTTTGTTTTTTACATGAGGAAAGAGGCAAGAAGGACATTCAACAGTGGTTGTAATTGGATAATAGGATTTGGGAGTTTTTTTCTTTTCCTTTTCCTTATTTTTTTTAATGTAAACTTAAATTACCTACATAATTAAAGGGGAGACTTTTCCTTATGAAGAGAGAAAAGGTGCCCAAAATTCTCACATTGAATTCTTCTGAGAAGAAAGAAAATACTCTCCTAAAAACATCTCAGTAACACTGCAGAAATTCCAGAAATACAGGTTTAGAGGGGAACATCATTATTACCCACTACAGATGGGAAAGAAAAGACTCCTTTATTGCTTCAGGTCTAGAATCACTAAGTTTCACAGGATGTTTCAGGAATGCTGGCAGGGGAAGTTGCTTTGGAGTCCAGGGACACACAGCTTTGTAGAGCTGGACCCGGGGGAAAAAAGAACAGGTGCAGCAGACAAAGCAGCAGACCATGAGAGCCAAATGTCATGGGCCCCGTCCAGAAATCCCAGTCTGGAGCAGGTTCCCCCTCAGTGCTCTTGCCCTGCACCACAGCCAGCCACATGGCCAAGGGGACTTTCCATGAGCACAAATGTTCTTTCCTCTCTGAAGCACTGCAGCAGAGGGAGAACAGGTAGCGTATTTCATGGAATCTGCAACTGTTAAAACAAATCAAACCACAACCAAACTAATCTATGCTTTCATCAAGCTGCAGGATAAGCACATTGTGTAGATACATCTGTGTTCATACATAAACACTCAATATATATACATATATATAAATACGTGGCCCAGTTTACAACACAGATCAGTGACTGTGGCTTTGGATGGCGACAACCAAACACTTCACTCTACAGCACTCTTGAGAACATTCTGTAAACACATTATTCCTCTGGTGATTCCCACTGATACTACCAAAAACTCAGGAAAGAGTACAATTGAAAAATCACATTCAGAATGTTATTAATTACATAGGAACCCTCTGCCTTTCTTGAACAGGCTTTTTTGCTACTTTGTGGCAAGTAGATAAAGACAGATCTGATATACAAAGAATAGGAAAACTGGAACAGGAAAAGTCAGCTCCTCCTTTGGGAGTCTGACAGACAATATGTGGCGTCAACATCGTATCATACCCTAGTTCAGAGGAGGGCTGCAAGGGAGCCGTGGAGCCCAACTTGCCACAGCTCCAGACATGCCCTGAGTACACACATCACACTGGGCTTCACCAGCACTAACAACATCAAGAAAGCAACAAAACAAAGGCCTGCGGGTGCCTTTTGTTTATTAATTTCAAAAGACACATTT